>NW_027120320.1:0-32931 GCF_038355195.1 Osmerus mordax
ACTCCCCCTGGTGTAGTTCAATTCGATGCCCTGATAGGCAGTCAGGCATACCTCCGGTGGATTGTTCTGTCTTGCCCGTCTCTCCAACTGTTGTGGTAAATACAAAAAATAATACACTTGCAAGCCTATGACTAAGCTAAGCAATCCCAGCCAGGCTAACCCTGTAACACACTTCATGTTGATATTGATAAAACACACTCTTAAGCGAAATAGCGAAAACTGTCTTAGTCCAGTACAACTCTAGTGTGATCAAGCAGTATTACTCTTGACCTCGTCGTAACCCTCTTTTCCGGACTCTCACATTCGTAGCAAATAGCAAACAGTTCACTGGCCCCCTTGGCCCTTCTCCACCAACTCCTGCAACGTACGACTGGGTTCTGGAGCAGCAGAACACATGCTCCAGTGGTACCACGTACTCCCTTTTCCCAGCACCCTTAGGGCGTGCGAGGTTCTCTCGATGACCTTGAACGGTCCTGTCCACCGAGGTTCTGTCCACTTTCTCTTAATGGCTTTCACCCACACCCAGTCAGCAGTGAAGGCCTTGACTGGATCCTGTGCTGTCCCCCGTTTCTCCTGTACCTGTTTGGAGAAGGATGATACCAGAGCAGACAGCTGATCATAGTATGGTTGATGCGCCAACTCACCCTCCGCCTCCAGTAGGTCCAGCCCAGCTCCCGGTCCCGGAAACTGTCGCCCCGTCAGAAGTTCATATGGGGTGAATCCTGTAGAGGTGTTCACTGAACTCCTGATAGCTGCTAGGGCAATAGGGAGAGCATCTACCCAATTCATGTTAGTTGTTGCACAGATTTTGGCCAACTTGCATTTCAGATTTCGATTCATGCGTTCAACCTTTCCCTGTGACTGGGGGTGATACACTGCCCCAAACGCGTGCACCAACCCCAGACTTTGTTCTACCAATTGGAGATGTTTGTTTTTGAAGTGTGACCCATTGTCTGACCTGATTCGTTTTGGGAACCCATGGAACGGAATATAATTGTTAGTCAAAAATTTACATACAGATTTTGCATCCTCATGTTTTGTGGGGACAGCCTCAGGCCATCCTGTGTACCCATCCACCGCCACGAGAAGGTAGCGATGACCACGTACTGAGTTTATCATGTCGGTGTAATCAATGACTATTTCCTGACCTGGGGTTTTTGGTAGTGGAAACATTCCTTGATGTGGTTTCAGAGTTGGTCTTACATTATACTCCTGACACACCCGACATTCAGCCACATAGTTAGCCACCATAGCTGGTAGATGAGGGTGCCACCAATGTGTAAGACGCACCATCATCTCTTTATATCCTGCGTGTTCTAACCCATGACTCTGTTTAAATATGCCCTGTCGCATACCTGCCGGCAGAGCTGGGCGCCCGTCCGGGCCCCTCCATAGAAGGGTCTGACCTTCCACCGCCCCTGTCACCGGACAGGGAGCTTTTTGTGCTCCTCTTTGTCTCCACACCTCTTTTTCCTGTGGGGAGACGGCCTCTTGAGCCTCGATTACCTGTGTCATCAAATCCGGTTTCATCTCCTGTGAAACCATTATATACATAGGGAGATAACCAGCAGCTTTCTTGGCCGCTTCGTCTGCTGCTTCATTCCCCAGGGCCACCTTAGTTTTAGACCCGTCATGTCCTTTACATTTCATTACTGCTACTTGAGCTGGTTTTAGGACGGCTTTGGCCAATTGTCTCATTTGTTTTTCATGTCTAATGGGTGTACCCGTGGTTGTCAAGAACCCCGCCCGCAGCCACTGACTCAGTTCCACATGGAGTGCGCCCACTACATATGCTGAGTCGGAGAAAATATTTACAGTTTTGCCCTCGGCTCCTTCGAGAGCCTTAATCATGGCTGTTAGTTCAGCCAGCTGTGCTGACTCCTTACCTACCACCCGTCCTGATTCGACTTCTTCAAACCCTTCTCCTGTCTGTCTGACTACTGCCCATGCAGCTTTTAACCCTTCCTCCGGATGTCTGTAACAACACCCATCTGTGAACAGTACCTCTTCTGCTTCTGCCAATGGTGTTGCACTTAGATCCGGTCGGACCTTGACCTCTTTTTGCACCCTGTGTTCACATACATGACTGTCACCTTCTCCCCCTGTCATTCCCTCTGCCATATTGATCCCTTCATGTGTGTATGTTACATTTGGTGCCCCTAATACATTGTCGATCCTGATGCGCCTGTTTGTTGTTAATGTGAACATGTTTGAATTGATGTAGGCCATAACTCCGTGCGACGTCAGTACCGTGATTGGGTGGCCCATGACTATGTGAGCCGATTTTTGAAGTAGTTTTGCTACTCCTGCCGCATGTTTTGTGCATAATGGCTGTCGTTTCTCTGTGTTGTCAAACATTGCGCTGAGATATAGCAGTACTCTCCTGCCACCCTCTTTTTTCTGAAACAACACCCCATTCGCCGATAGGGTGGTTTCAGAAACATCCAAATAAAAAGGCAATGTGTAGTCCGGAAGCGCCAGTTCAGCCGCGCGGGCGAGATCCTGTTTCAATTTGATAAAAGCTTCCTCGGCCGGAATGTCCCATGTCAGGACATTGTTTAGGTTGCGCATGCCTTGTGCATTAATGATGGTGCGTAAGGGGGCTGTGCTGTCCACGTACCCGGGGACATACTGTCGACTGAAACCTGTCAACCCCAAAAATGACAGCATGTCCTTGACCGTGCGAGGTTTGTCATGCTGAAGAATCGCCGAACGATGCGCAGCGGACACTCCTGATCCTTCCCCCGATATAACACGTCCCAAGAAAGTGACAGACCGACGGCAACACTGGAGTTTGGACTTTGAGACTTTGAACCCGCAATTGAACAAATGACGCAGAACAGTCTGAGTGGCATTCAGGCAGCTGAGGGGCGTGGTGGCCGCCAATAATAAATCGTCCACATACTGAAGTAAAACCACCCCGTCCGGTAGTGGCACATCCTGCAAAAGTTTGCGTAGCTCCTGATTGAACACGCCCGGCGATAAAACGAAACCCTGGGGGAGAACAGTGTACTCGTATTTACGGCCTTGAAATGTAAATGCGAAAATGTGGCGAAGATGCTCTGCCAGGGGGAGACAGAAGAACGCATTGGCCAAATCAATACATGAAAACCACTGATGTTGAGGGCCTACCGCCGCCATACAGGTGTAGGGGTTTGGAACAGAGACTGTTGGGGTGGTAACAATTCGATTGATGCGTCGTAGGTCATGAGTCATCCTGTATTTGTCGGTGCCTGGTTTGGGGACGGGGAGAATGGGTGTATTCCACCGAGAGGCAGATGGAACCAAAACCCCTACTTTTAACAGACCGGATATTGTGTCAGCCACGCCTGCCTCTGCCTCTGGTTTGTGTCGGTATTGGCGATGGTCAATGTAGTATGGAAAGGGGCAGTCAAATGTGAATGTAATAGGTGTTACTGAGTGACAGTGACCAACGTCTGTGGCCCCTGTGGACCACAGGGCCGTTGGCAAGGTAGCTAACATGGCGGCGGTGTCCTCGTGATCTGTTTTTTCCCTACCGTGTGAGCGAGACAGCTGGCGGTGTTGCATGATAATATCATCTGAGGCTGCAATGGCGATTCTATACATACTACCGGTTTTAGACCACTGTACCGCCGGAATTTGGGTGTCCTGCCAATCCGGAAGAGACATGCCGTATTTAACCATTGGTCCTAATTCTTTAGCCTGATGGTTAGCTTGCAATGCCAATGAGAGATGTGGAACCGATTCGTCAGACATTTTGTACCACGCGGCCGTTTCCGATGGTAGAGTGACGTCCGCTGCCACTCCCTTGTTGCCTACATAGATATGTTGGAATGTGACTGCTGCGGTGGTGTCTAATAAGGAGTCAAAAAATGCTTGTTTGTATGTCTCATCCCCGACCCTATCATAGAACAGAGTGACATGCCAGGGGTCATTCAATGTATGATAAGCATCAATCAAATCAATCCAAGGGCACCACTCCCAGTAAGTGGATAGTAGGCCACCATGGTTAACCGTCTCCGCGGACAGAGCACCCCAGTAAATGTCAGCGGGCGTTTCCTCACGGTGGGAGGTAAGTAACATCTGAGAGGCCGACGTCAACCCATCAACGGAGCAATTGACCGTGTGTCCATTCGGAAATGTCACTCTGACCCCATCCGCAGAACAGAGTATTGAAGCCCCCACCAAAGTCAGAATATCTCGACCCAGGAGATTGACTGGACATGCCGGTGACTGGACAAAAGAGTGTAACAATGTTTGATTAGCCACCTTGATAGGTAGCGGCTTAGTGAGAGGCAGGCGTTGAGGAGTCCCAGAAAAACCCATAAGTTCCACTGTCGCGGTTGAGACCAAGTTCCTGGGCACTGGCTTGGACAATGTGGAGTATCGTGCGCCAGTGTCCACTAGAAATGACAGAGAGTCTCCACCCACAGTTACGGAGAGCAGGGGGTCTGCCAGCCCCTGCTCGTTAGGGCTCTTCGGGCCCCCTCATGCATCAGGATAGCCCTCACCCGGGATCCAGTGGTCATCTGGACACCTGACCGGGTACTGCCCCCGAGGTGGACCCCCTCTACCGCCTCTGAACCCTCCCTGTGGAGCGGCTCCGGCAAAAGGTGCTTGATGAAGACCTCGCTGCCCTCGCCCATATCCGGGAGGAGCCTGACCCCCCATTTGAGACTGTCCCTGACCACCGTTTGGACAGTCACGCAGCCAGTGGTCCATCTGTCCGCAGACAAAGCATCCCATGGATCTCCCCGGTCCACCCCTTCCCCTTGCTCTACCCCGACCCCTGTCCTGCCACTGTCCACCAGGGGGTCCCCAGGGCCCCTGCTGGTAACCTGGGTGGGGCTGAGACATAGCACCTACCACTGCTGAATATGTCTGTGGATGATCTAAAGGATATAAATTATCTGCCGGGAGCATGGGAGGACCTGTCACTACCGCCGGATGTTGCTGCACCATCTGATTACCATCTGAGCGTTTGTTTTTCGACGCCTGGCCCGCTGCTTTACGTGCCTCCTCTAGTTGGAGTTTGAGGAGCTGGACCTCTATGTCCTTACCCGCTCCCTTTTCTTTGTCCGCTATAGTTTTAGATTGTTTTAGGTGATGTACCAGGTGGTTTTCCCATATGGCCGGGCAGGCTCCTGCCATATCCGGGTTTTCAATCATACGCGCTTAAACCTTGTCTGGGCAACCTGCCAAAACCGCCGCTCGATAGACCTGTGTGTGTGAGGGGTCCCTATCTGGATGTACGCCAGTGGCTTGGGTCCACTCTTCCTTGCACTCGGACAGGAATTTAAACGGACTGGTATCTGGGTCGAATTTGAATAAGATGGTGTGCAGTGCGGTGACTGGTTGGGGCCATTTGAGATCCATAGCATCTCCCACACAGGCTGACACCTGATTGAATGGGGTTTGGTCTGCGGTGTTAGTTATATCAGCGGCTCGTTCAATCTGTTCCAAATCCCACCCCGTGGTCTGTCTGCCCATGAGCTGTCTCCAATCTCCCACCGCGAGCGTCATCCCCTGAGTTAATTGGGCTAGTTTGCGCATCCACTTCCGCCCCCCTTCCTCTGTTGGAGGCATTGCCTCAGCTATGTTTGATGTGTCCTGAAACGCCCATGGTTTGTAGCGCATGCCTCCGCCTGGTGCTGCCATTAAGGGAAATTGCCTCCCAGTATATTGTGCCCCCGATCTCGTATGTCTCGTCATGTCGCCGGGGGTGTGTTCTGTGGGTATGGGTTTTAGGTCAGCCAAGGTAATCGAGCCTGACATTGTAGCGCCGTAAGTAGTCGGTGTCGTGCTCACATCCCCCTCCCTCGCCTGGTTTTCTCCTTCCATCCCCGCCCTCTCAAAAAACCTGTCTCGTGCCTTTCCCTCTGAATAAGTTTTTTCCATTGCCATCAGGTCCTCTCTAATTTGTATTTCCTCCCTACGTCTACGAGCACTGATCTCCGTTAATTCAGCTAAATTTGAAAACGAGCCGCCGATGTCGTGGTTTCTGCGAGCGCGTTTACAGAAGGCATCCTCCGCAGGGCTGTGATGCGAGGGGCCGGCACGGTCCAGTGACCCTGTCCTACGGCCAACGAGTGGTGAGCTGGAACGTACACTTGCTGCCCCCAAACTTTCGGTTCCCGCATCTGCCACTTCCTCCATATCTAACTGACCGCTGTGGACTCTATACACCGGCATTTGATGCGAGTACGGAGGTGGGGCGGTGGCTTTTTTTGGAAGTGAAGGGTACAGTCTAGGGGCGTACGGAGCCGGTGGTAATTCTATGGGGACTGTTTTAACCTCATCTTCGCGACATTTGTTTCCCTCGTAATTATAATTTACGGAAGATATGGCTACACCCAAATTATGACACAGTCGCCTGCCATTCTCCCATTCATCACATTCTTTTTTCCATTTTCCTTTTTTGAAAATACCACTCGGGCATGTTCCGAGTGCTTTCTTTGCTTTTATGGCCGCTGCCTCACTTTCAATCATTATCCGTTTTAAGCACATACGGTCCCCTTCATCCCAGTTATTTAGTATCAAATGTCGTTTCCAGAACTCGTCATACTCGGCACGTACTTGTTTACGTTTATCTTTCTCCGTGCCACTTATTATTTGAGCGACCGCTATGTCATATTGGAAACAAAGGGTTTGACGTTTATCTGACATTTCCTCTAATTTATGTATACCCTTGGTAAAAGAAGAAAGCACGAGATTGATAAAAGTGAGTGATTTAACAATTTGACAACTTGTTAGATTTTGCACTGAAGACAATTATGGTCCTTGGAGGACACCTAGTGGATCTTTTATTTTTATTTTATTTTTTAAAGAACGACAGATCTGTTTAAAATACCGTTCAACTCAACCCGACTCCACACAATTATTACTTTTTCACATCAATTCAATTCTGTAACCCTCTTGTACCGGAGAGGACAAAGAAAAGACACACCACACTCCTCTCTATTTTTATTACACTCAATCTGACTCCACACAAATAGACAGTATTCAGAGATTCTAACCCTTGGAGAGGACTCTAACCTCCCTCTGGACAAAGACAACGAATTTAGGGACTCTAACCCCTGGAGAGGACTCTAACCTCCCCTTGGACAAGACAACGAGTTTAGGGACTCTAACCCCTGGAGAGGACTCTAACCTCCCCTTGGACAAGACAACGAGTTTAGGGACTCTAACCCCTGGAGAGGACTCTAACCTCCCCTTGGACAAGACAACGAGTTTAGGGACTCTAACCCCTGGAGAGGACTCTAACCTCCCCTTGGACAAGACAACGAATTTAGGGACTCTAACCCCTGGAGAGGACTCTAACCTCCCCTTGGACAAGACAACGAATTTAGGGACTCTAACCCCTGGAGAGGACTCTAACCTCCCCTTGGACAAGACAACGAGTTTAGGGACTCTAACCCCTGGAGAGGACTCTAACCTCCCCTTGGACAAGACAACGAATTTAGGGACTCTAACCCCTGGAGAGGACTCTAACCTCCCCTTGGACAAGACAACGAGTTAAGGGACTCTAACCCCTGGAGAGGACTCTAACCTCCCCTTGGACAAGGACAACGAGTTTAGGGACTCTAACCCCTGGAGAGGACTCTAACCTCCCCTTGGACAAGACAACGAATTTAGGGACTCTAACCCCTGGAGAGGACTCTAACCTCCCCTTGGACAAGACAACGAGTTTAGGGACTCTAACCCCTGGAGAGGACTCTAACCTCCCCTTGGACAAGACAACGAGTTTAGGGACTCTAACCCCTGGAGAGGACTCTAACCTCCCCTTGGACAAGACAACGAGTTTAGGGACTCTAACCCCTGGAGAGGACTCTAACCTCCCCTTGGACAAGACAACGAATTTAGGGACTCTAACCCCTGGAGAGGACTCTAACCTCCCCTTGGACAAGACAACGAGTTTAGGGACTCTAACCCCTGGAGAGGACTCTAACCTCCCCTTGGACAAGACAACGAGTTTAGGGACTCTAACCCCTGGAGAGGACTCTAACCTCCCCTTGGACAAGACAACGAATTTAGGGACTCTAACCCCTGGAGAGGACTCTAACCTCCCCTTGGACAAGACAACGAGTTTAGGGACTCTAACCCCTGGAGAGGACTCTAACCTCCCCTTGGACAAGACAACGAGTTTAGGGACTCTAACCCCTGGAGAGGACTCTAACCTCCCCTTGGACAAGACAACGAATTTAGGGACTCTAACCCCTGGAGAGGACTCTAACCTCCCCTTGGACAAGACAAAACACAAAAACGGTTGATTTCCCACCACTGTTGGTTTGACTAGGTACGATGAAACATAGTAATCGTCTAAATTTGGTTCTCAGTTCCGAATAGCAGTACTTTGAATTAACAGGTGTCTGCTTACCTTTTTTTATGTTGAGGCCTCTGACGATTACGTCTGTCTCCTCGCACCGGTGTATGGGTCTCTCCCCCGATCCGTCGGTCGGGCCGGAACCCTCTGGACTCCCTCTTTTCAGCGTCGGGGTCACCAGTTGAAGGATTCAAAATCTTTGTGTCTATTCCAATAAGTAATGATGGTATTCTATGACACAAATCTACTGACCACTACACTACGGAAACTGCCAACACCCGAGAGACAGAAACCCAGTGCACTCACAAACACACAGTAACAAGGAAACAGAACAAGGACACACATTTATAACGTAACATGGGCATTTCGGCTCATGAACTAGTTGATACCCTGCTTCAGCAAGCTAGCAACAAAGGAGATTGTCTAAAGCAACCTTTCCCAATCCTGGACCTCAGGCCTCCCTGCCCTGCATGTTTTTGACCTGATTGGACCCTTGCCAAGCTCTACAGAAGCCAGCGAAACGACCGAACATGTGGCACCAGGGAAGCTAACTTACCGCTTCAAAGAACGACAAACCAACTCCAATGAACTCATGACTGTCGATAATGCATCAAGTATTTACGAGATGATCGCAAGCTGATAAAAGGAACCATGTTTCCGCCCGGTCTCGAACCAGGGACCTTTCGCGTGTTAGGCGAACGTGATAAACACTACACTACGGAAACTTCTTATAGGCAAAAAACAGACACTCAGTGCACGCACACACACGCACACACAAAACGAGGACACACCTTTACAATGTCAAATGGGCATTTTGGCTCATGAACTAGTTGATGTGGTTCATCAACAAGTCAGCAAGCACTGAGATGGTCTAAGGCAGTGGTTCTCAACCCTTGTCCTCAGGCCAGCATGCTTGAGATGTTTTCCTCTTCTGACACACCTGGTTTAAACTAATGAGTCGTTATCAAACTCAGCAAAGACAGATAACGACTCCCTTCATTTGAATCAGGTATGTTGGAAGAGGGAAACATTTCAAACATGCAGGGGCAGGGCAGGTGGGACCAGGATGGCGAACGACTGGTCTAAAGGTCTTAGAAGTAACAAAGGTCCTTGGCCCATGACATGTCAACTCCAATGAATCATGGGACTTCTTGGGACATTGGGACGACATGGGACACAAGCTACTTTGGAGGGGATCGCAATTGAATGAAAACTGAGGAGAGAAGCGGAAGTTTCCGCCCGGTCTCGAACCGGGGACCTTTCGCGTGTTAGGCGAACGTGATAACCACTACACTACGGAAACTTCTTATAGGCAAACAACAGAAACTCAGTGCACGCACACACACACAAAACGAGGACACACCTTTACAATGTCAAATGGGCATTTTGGCTCATGAACTAGTTGATGTGGTTCATCAACAAGTCAGCAAGCACTGAGATGGTCTAAGGCAGTGGTTCTCAACCCTTGTCCTCAGGCCAGCATGCTTGAGATGTTTTCCTCTTCTAACACACCTGGTTTAAACTAATGAGTCGTTATCAAACTCAGCAAAGACAGATAACGACTCCCTTCATTTGAATCAGGTATGTTGGAAGAGGGAAACATTTCAAACATGCAGGGGCAGGGCAGGGAAGGTGGGACCAGGATGGCGAAGGACTGGTCTAAAGGTCTTAGAAGTAACAAAGGTCCTTGGCCCATGACATGTCAACTCCAATGAATCATGGGACTTCTTGGGACATTGGGACGACATGGGACACAAGCTACTTTGGAGGGGATCGCAATTGAATGAAAACTGAGGAGAGAAGCGGAAGTTTCCGCCCGGTCTCGAACCGGGGACCTTTCGCGTGTAAAGCGAACGTGATAACCACTACACTACGGAAACTGCCAACACCCGAGAGACAGAAACCCAGTGCACTCACAAACACACAGTAACAAGGAAACAGAACAAGGACACACATTTATAACGTAACATGGGCATTTCGGCTCATGAACTAGTTGATACCCTGCTTCAGCAAGCTAGCAACAAAGGAGATTGTCTAAAGCAACCTTTCCCAATCCTGGACCTCAGGCCTCCCTGCCCTGCATGTTTTTGACCTGATTGGACCCTTGCCAAGCTCTACAGAAGCCAGCGAAACGACCGAACATGTGGCACCAGGGAAGCTAACTTACCGCTTCAAAGAACGACAAACCAACTCCAATGAACTCATGACTGTCGATAATGCATCAAGTATTTACGAGATGATCGCAAGCTGATAAAAGGAACCATGTTTCCGCCCGGTCTCGAACCGGGGACCTTTCGCGTGTTAGGCGAACGTGATAACCACTACACTACGGAAACTTCTTATAGGCAAACAACAGAAACTCAGTGCACGCACACACACACAAAACGAGGACACACCTTTACAATGTCAAATGGGCATTTTGGCTCATGAACTAGTTGATGTGGTTCATCAACAAGTCAGCAAGCACTGAGATGGTCTAAGGCAGTGGTTCTCAACCCTTGTCCTCAGGCCAGCATGCTTGAGATGTTTTCCTCTTCTAACACACCTGGTTTAAACTAATGAGTCGTTATCAAACTCAGCAAAGACAGATAACGACTCCCTTCATTTGAATCAGGTATGTTGGAAGAGGGAAACATTTCAAACATGCAGGGGCAGGGCAGGGAAGGTGGGACCAGGATGGCGAAGGACTGGTCTAAAGGTCTTAGAAGTAACAAAGGTCCTTGGCCCATGACATGTCAACTCCAATGAATCATGGGACTTCTTGGGACATTGGGACGACATGGGACACAAGCTACTTTGGAGGGGATCGCAATTGAATGAAAACTGAGGAGAGAAGCGGAAGTTTCCGCCCGGTCTCGAACCGGGGACCTTTCGCGTGTAAAGCGAACGTGATAACCACTACACTACGGAACCTGCCAACACCCGAGAGACAGAAACCCAGTGCACTCACAAACACACAGTAACAAGGAAACAGAACAAGGACACACATTTATAACGTAACATGGGCATTTCGGCTCATGAACTAGTTGATACCCTGCTTCAGCAAGCTAGCAACAAAGGAGATTGTCTAAAGCAACCTTTCCCAATCCTGGACCTCAAGCCTCCCTGCCCTGCATGTTTTTGACCTGATTGGACCCTTGCCAAGCTCTACAGAAGCCAGCGAAACGACCGAACATGTGGCACCAGGGAAGCTAACTTACCGCTTCAAAGAACGACAAACCAACTCCAATGAACTCATGACTGTCGATAATGCATCAAGTATTTACGAGATGATCGCAAGCTGATAAAAGGAACCATGTTTCCGCCCGGTCTCGAACCGGGGACCTTTCGCGTGTTAGGCGAACGTGATAACCACTACACTACGGAAACTTCTTATAGGCAAACAACAGAAACTCAGTGCACGCACACACACGCACACACAAAACGAGGACACACCTTTACAATGTCAAATGGGCATTTTGGCTCATGAACTAGTTGATGTGGTTCATCAACAAGTCAGCAAGCACTGAGATGGTCTAAGGCAGTGGTTCTCAACCCTTGTCCTCAGGCCAGCATGCTTGAGATGTTTTCCTCTTCTGACACACCTGGTTTAAACTAATGAGTCGTTATCAAACTCAGCAAAGACAGATAACGACTCCCTTCATTTGAATCAGGTATGTTGGAAGAGGGAAACATTTCAAACATGCAGGGGCAGGGCAGGTGGGACCAGGATGGCGAACGACTGGTCTAAAGGTCTTAGAAGTAACAAAGGTCCTTGGCCCGTGACATGTCAACTCCAATGAATCATGGGACTTCTTGGGACATTGGGACGACATGGGACACAAGCTACTTTGGAGGGGATCGCAATTGAATGAAAACTGAGGAGAGAAGCAGAAGTTTCCGCCCGGTCTCGAACCGGGGATCTTTCGCGTGTAAAGCGAACGTGATAACCACTACACTACGGAAACTGCCAACAGCCGAGAGACAGAAACCCAGTGCACTCACAAACACACAGTAACAAGGAAACAGAACAAGGACACACATTTATAACGTAACATGGGCATTTCGGCTCATGAACTAGTTGATACCCTGCTTCAGCAAGCTAGCAACAAAGGAGATTGTCTAAAGCAACCTTTCCCAATCCTGGACCTCAGGCCTCCCTGCCCTGCATGTTTTTGACCTGATTGGACCCTTGCCAAGCTCTACAGAAGCCAGCGAAACGACCGAACATGTGGCACCAGGGAAGCTAACTTACCGCTTCAAAGAACGACAAACCAACTCCAATGAACTCATGACTGTCGATAATGCATCAAGTATTTACGAGATGATCGCAAGCTGATAAAAGGAACCATGTTTCCGCCCGGTCTTGAAGGATTCAAAATCTTTGTGTCTATTCCAATAAGTAATGATGGTATTCTATGACACAAATCTGTGTTCTAGAAAGAGTGGTCTGGAGTCACAGAGGTCCGATAATCTCAGCTTTAATGCAGCAGTTGGAAATCAACAAGTACAGAGCTCTGGGGCTGTCTACGTTTCCCTACCCGCAACAGAGTTTGGGCTGGTTCACGAAGTCCAACTGGCTATCTTTCCCTGCCCCAGCATATCATATACAATGGAATTGAAAACACAAGTATCAAAAAAGGGTTGAGCTTGTTCTCTCGTGCATCAGGGAGTTGTTCTTGCCTCCGCGTCCCACCTGCTCGGGTGCCGTCTCCACCCGGTTTCAAGGTTGTTTCTGAAAATGAAGAGATAGAGACACAAAGAACAGCCTGCTTCCCACACACAGTGTGAGACCCAATGTTTAAGCCTGGGCACACTTCTAAGTTCATAACTTTAATAAGCACAATGCATAACTTTAATAAGCACAATATATTCTTTAAGACATGCCTCCTTCATAAATCCTGTTGTTATATTCACTCGTGCACAGTGCCCGTGATGCATTCAGTGATTAAAATGCCACACATATTAATAACTGGGATCATAGTTAGTGTCGTGCCTGATATGCAGCTGGTGATTACAGTTCTAAAATATGTGTTGTAATGTATTATACATTCTTTAATCCCTCTTTTGATCTCTGAAAACACCAGAGATCAATCAACATAGCCCGGACCAACCACCGCCTCCTCGTCCTGGTCTGCCAGCCCCAGCAACGGCATTTGGAACCCCTTCGTCGGGTTCTCCACAGCCGAGACAATGATCCTGTTACACAGGGACCTGATACATGGGATACAACAACACCCACACAGAGCAAACATGCACAACATACCAAATATGGAGAGAAAGACAGAGACAATCATCGTCTTCCAACGACCAAAAGTGTTATTTAGCCAATCGTTGAGGGGATTCTGAATTCCCGAATTGTCGTGCATTTCTTTAGATAATGTACGCAAGCCTTCTAAGGCCCTGGTCACCGATCCATCCGGGGCAGTATTATTGGGGATAAATGTACAACAGGCTTCACCAAACATCGCGCAGACCCCCCCTTTCTCAGCTAATAGCATGTCTAGTGCCAAACGGTTTTGAACAGCCATAAGTGAGGTGGCAGAGAGTTGCTCTGCCAGTCCTTCTACCGCATCCCTAGTCAGATTCGCCAGTCGCAAGACATTGTAGTTGACATAATTAATACGGTCTACATTTTTGTTTGGGGTGATGGGAAACAGAGCACTCAACAAAGGTATGTTTTCGAAACCTGCGGCGATTTGGTCAGCCAATTTAAATTCGTCGGGAACCCCCCGGGGAATTCCAATAGAGTCTATGTACGTAAGGCCATCCTTGGTTAGATCGAAATTGGTGCTCCTGCGCTGCCTAGCGGACACTGTATTACTTTGTTTATGACCTAGGAAGAAAACCGGTGTTGCCAGGCGAACGAGTGCACATCGACCCCACCATCCTATTGGTAGCCTGGGCAACAGAGAACTTCCCCCACAGGACCAATATAAATCCGTGCGTGCCCAGGACAGGGTGTATTTAATGATGTTCATGGTATAAGTTTTGTTACACCTGTCTCTAGGGATTGTCCCCACCGCCCGAGTGGCACTAGCAGAACTGTTTCGGGAGAAGCAAATCAGTAGGTGAGGCCCCGGCCTAAATGGTGGAGGACGGGTGTAATTAGATATGGGTGGGAAGATCTTACTGAGCTGATTACAATTGAGAGATTCTATCCCAGACAGTAGTTCTATCATGCATCTAAACCCTGGTTTGTCTGTTTGTGGTAAGAGGGGTGCCGGTTCACTGTATAAAATGGGGCGCCCAACTGAACAAGCCACACAGTCGGCCATGTGGTTTTCTTTTGCCGTTGCCGTCAACCACCCCAGCCACAGGTTCTGCCCCACTCCTCCGGTAGCCAACATGATAACGTCCGAGGTACTAAGTTGGGAGTAGTCGACGGAGTGGATACCAGTCATTTGATGTATTAAAATTGGTTTAGTAGTGGAGTTGTCCGGTCGAATAACGGGATCAAGTATATTAATTTTAATCATGCCCATGGTGTCCCCCCCAGGTTGTTCTACCCCTAAGATCAAGTACACAGTGTCCTTCCCCTCACTCGTGCCCCCTAAGCCGTATGGGCCTTTAGGGAGATGTTTAAGAGTTAACTGCACTGGGTTGGACTCCGTCGTGCCCCCTCCCCCCAAACGACTGAATGTGACGTTTTCCCAATATTTGTCTGCTCCCGGGGTCCAGTGGGGACCCGTATATTTGACCACAAAACCCCACGCCGGGCACCACTGTTCATGGATGAGTCGCCCCTGCGCGCAACGGGTATGGACATATGGTTGTGAGCATAGGTAAAGGTCATACCCCCTCCATAAACTGTTCTGACCGTTACACTTGATGACGCGGCAGAGGTCAAAGGTGAATGTGGTGGCACTCCCCCTGGTGTAGTTCAATTCGATGCCCTGATAGGCAGTCAGGCATACCTCCGGTGGATTGTTCTGTCTTGCCCGTCTCTCCAACTGTTGTGGTAAATACAAAAAATAATACACTTGCAAGCCTATGACTAAGCTAAGCAATCCCAGCCAGGCTAACCCTGTAACACACTTCATGTTGATATTGATAAAACACACTCTTAAGCGAAATAGCGAAAACTGTCTTAGTCCAGTACAACTCTAGTGTGATCAAGCAGTATTACTCTTGACCTCGTCGTAACCCTCTTTTCCGGACTCTCACATTCGTAGCAAATAGCAAACAGTTCACTGGCCCCCTTGGCCCTTCTCCACCAACTCCTGCAACGTACGACTGGGTTCTGGAGCAGCAGAACACATGCTCCAGTGGTACCACGTACTCCCTTTTCCCAGCACCCTTAGGGCGTGCGAGGTTCTCTCGATGACCTTGAACGGTCCTGTCCACCGAGGTTCTGTCCACTTTCTCTTAATGGCTTTCACCCACACCCAGTCAGCAGTGAAGGCCTTGACTGGATCCTGTGCTGTCCCCCGTTTCTCCTGTACCTGTTTGGAGAAGGATGATACCAGAGCAGACAGCTGATCATAGTATGGTTGATGCGCCAACTCACCCTCCGCCTCCAGTAGGTCCAGCCCAGCTCCCGGTCCCGGAAACTGTCGCCCCGTCAGAAGTTCATATGGGGTGAATCCTGTAGAGGTGTTCACTGAACTCCTGATAGCTGCTAGGGCAATAGGGAGAGCATCTACCCAATTCATGTTAGTTGTTGCACAGATTTTGGCCAACTTGCATTTCAGATTTCGATTCATGCGTTCAACCTTTCCCTGTGACTGGGGGTGATACACTGCCCCAAACGCGTGCACCAACCCCAGACTTTGTTCTACCAATTGGAGATGTTTGTTTTTGAAGTGTGACCCATTGTCTGACCTGATTCGTTTTGGGAACCCATGGAACGGAATATAATTGTTAGTCAAAAATTTACATACAGATTTTGCATCCTCATGTTTTGTGGGGACAGCCTCAGGCCATCCTGTGTACCCATCCACCGCCACGAGAAGGTAGCGATGACCACGTACTGAGTTTATCATGTCGGTGTAATCAATGACTATTTCCTGACCTGGGGTTTTTGGTAGTGGAAACATTCCTTGATGTGGTTTCAGAGTTGGTCTTACATTATACTCCTGACACACCCGACATTCAGCCACATAGTTAGCCACCATAGCTGGTAGATGAGGGTGCCACCAATGTGTAAGACGCACCATCATCTCTTTATATCCTGCGTGTTCTAACCCATGACTCTGTTTAAATATGCCCTGTCGCATACCTGCCGGCAGAGCTGGGCGCCCGTCCGGGCCCCTCCATAGAAGGGTCTGACCTTCCACCGCCCCTGTCACCGGACAGGGAGCTTTTTGTGCTCCTCTTTGTCTCCACACCTCTTTTTCCTGTGGGGAGACGGCCTCTTGAGCCTCGATTACCTGTGTCATCAAATCCGGTTTCATCTCCTGTGAAACCATTATATACATAGGGAGATAACCAGCAGCTTTCTTGGCCGCTTCGTCTGCTGCTTCATTCCCCAGGGCCACCTTAGTTTTAGACCCGTCATGTCCTTTACATTTCATTACTGCTACTTGAGCTGGTTTTAGGACGGCTTTGGCCAATTGTCTCATTTGTTTTTCATGTCTAATGGGTGTACCCGTGGTTGTCAAGAACCCCGCCCGCAGCCACTGACTCAGTTCCACATGGAGTGCGCCCACTACATATGCTGAGTCGGAGAAAATATTTACAGTTTTGCCCTCGGCTCCTTCGAGAGCCTTAATCATGGCTGTTAGTTCAGCCAGCTGTGCTGACTCCTTACCTACCACCCGTCCTGATTCGACTTCTTCAAACCCTTCTCCTGTCTGTCTGACTACTGCCCATGCAGCTTTTAACCCTTCCTCCGGATGTCTGTAACAACACCCATCTGTGAACAGTACCTCTTCTGCTTCTGCCAATGGTGTTGCACTTAGATCCGGTCGGACCTTGACCTCTTTTTGCACCCTGTGTTCACATACATGACTGTCACCTTCTCCCCCTGTCATTCCCTCTGCCATATTGATCCCTTCATGTGTGTATGTTACATTTGGTGCCCCTAATACATTGTCGATCCTGATGCGCCTGTTTGTTGTTAATGTGAACATGTTTGAATTGATGTAGGCCATAACTCCGTGCGACGTCAGTACCGTGATTGGGTGGCCCATGACTATGTGAGCCGATTTTTGAAGTAGTTTTGCTACTCCTGCCGCATGTTTTGTGCATAATGGCTGTCGTTTCTCTGTGTTGTCAAACATTGCGCTGAGATATAGCAGTACTCTCCTGCCACCCTCTTTTTTCTGAAACAACACCCCATTCGCCGATAGGGTGGTTTCAGAAACATCCAAATAAAAAGGCAATGTGTAGTCCGGAAGCGCCAGTTCAGCCGCGCGGGCGAGATCCTGTTTCAATTTGATAAAAGCTTCCTCGGCCGGAATGTCCCATGTCAGGACATTGTTTAGGTTGCGCATGCCTTGTGCATTAATGATGGTGCGTAAGGGGGCTGTGCTGTCCACGTACCCGGGGACATACTGTCGACTGAAACCTGTCAACCCCAAAAATGACAGCATGTCCTTGACCGTGCGAGGTTTGTCATGCTGAAGAATCGCCGAACGATGCGCAGCGGACACTCCTGATCCTTCCCCCGATATAACACGTCCCAAGAAAGTGACAGACCGACGGCAACACTGGAGTTTGGACTTTGAGACTTTGAACCCGCAATTGAACAAATGACGCAGAACAGTCTGAGTGGCATTCAGGCAGCTGAGGGGCGTGGTGGCCGCCAATAATAAATCGTCCACATACTGAAGTAAAACCACCCCGTCCGGTAGTGGCACATCCTGCAAAAGTTTGCGTAGCTCCTGATTGAACACGCCCGGCGATAAAACGAAACCCTGGGGGAGAACAGTGTACTCGTATTTACGGCCTTGAAATGTAAATGCGAAAATGTGGCGAAGATGCTCTGCCAGGGGGAGACAGAAGAACGCATTGGCCAAATCAATACATGAAAACCACTGATGTTGAGGGCCTACCGCCGCCATACAGGTGTAGGGGTTTGGAACAGAGACTGTTGGGGTGGTAACAATTCGATTGATGCGTCGTAGGTCATGAGTCATCCTGTATTTGTCGGTGCCTGGTTTGGGGACGGGGAGAATGGGTGTATTCCACCGAGAGGCAGATGGAACCAAAACCCCTACTTTTAACAGACCGGATATTGTGTCAGCCACGCCTGCCTCTGCCTCTGGTTTGTGTCGGTATTGGCGATGGTCAATGTAGTATGGAAAGGGGCAGTCAAATGTGAATGTAATAGGTGTTACTGAGTGACAGTGACCAACGTCTGTGGCCCCTGTGGACCACAGGGCCGTTGGCAAGGTAGCTAACATGGCGGCGGTGTCCTCGTGATCTGTTTTTTCCCTACCGTGTGAGCGAGACAGCTGGCGGTGTTGCATGATAATATCATCTGAGGCTGCAATGGCGATTCTATACATACTACCGGTTTTAGACCACTGTACTGCCGGAATTTGGGTGTCCTGCCAATCCGGAAGAGACATGCCGTATTTAACCATTGGTCCTAATTCTTTAGCCTGATGGTTAGCTTGCAATGCCAATGAGAGATGTGGAACCGATTCGTCAGACATTTTGTACCACGCGGCCGTTTCCGATGGTAGAGTGACGTCCGCTGCCACTCCCTTGTTGCCTACATAGATATGTTGGAATGTGACTGCTGCGGTGGTGTCTAATAAGGAGTCAAAAAATGCTTGTTTGTATGTCTCATCCCCGACCCTATCATAGAACAGAGTGACATGCCAGGGGTCATTCAATGTATGATAAGCATCAATCAAATCAATCCAAGGGCACCACTCCCAGTAAGTGGATAGTAGGCCACCATGGTTAACCGTCTCCGCGGACAGAGCACCCCAGTAAATGTCAGCGGGCGTTTCCTCACGGTGGGAGGTAAGTAACATCTGAGAGGCCGACGTCAACCCATCAACGGAGCAATTGACCGTGTGTCCATTCGGAAATGTCACTCTGACCCCATCCGCAGAACAGAGTATTGAAGCCCCCACCAAAGTCAGAATATCTCGACCCAGGAGATTGACTGGACATGCCGGTGACTGGACAAAAGAGTGTAACAATGTTTGATTAGCCACCTTGATAGGTAGCGGCTTAGTGAGAGGCAGGCGTTGAGGAGTCCCAGAAAAACCCATAAGTTCCACTGTCGCGGTTGAGACCAAGTTCCTGGGCACTGGCTTGGACAATGTGGAGTATCGTGCGCCAGTGTCCACTAGAAATGACAGAGAGTCTCCACCCACAGTTACGGAGAGCAGGGGGTCTGCCAGCCCCTGCTCGTTAGGGCTCTTCGGGCCCCCTCATGCATCAGGATAGCCCTCACCCGGGATCCAGTGGTCATCTGGACACCTGACCGGGTACTGCCCCCGAGGTGGACCCCCTCTACCGCCTCTGAACCCTCCCTGTGGAGCGGCTCCGGCAAAAGGTGCTTGATGAAGACCTCGCTGCCCTCGCCCATATCCGGGAGGAGCCTGACCCCCCATTTGAGACTGTCCCTGACCACCGTTTGGACAGTCACGCAGCCAGTGGTCCATCTGTCCGCAGACAAAGCATCCCATGGATCTCCCCGGTCCACCCCTTCCCCTTGCTCTACCCCGACCCCTGTCCTGCCACTGTCCACCAGGGGGTCCCCAGGGCCCCTGCTGGTAACCTGGGTGGGGCTGAGACATAGCACCTACCACTGCTGAATATGTCTGTGGATGATCTAAAGGATATAAATTATCTGCCGGGAGCATGGGAGGACCTGTCACTACCGCCGGATGTTGCTGCACCATCTGATTACCATCTGAGCGTTTGTTTTTCGACGCCTGGCCCGCTGCTTTACGTGCCTCCTCTAGTTGGAGTTTGAGGAGCTGGACCTCTATGTCCTTACCCGCTCCCTTTTTTTGTCCGCTATAGTTTTAGATTGTTTTAGGTGATGTACCAGGTGGTTTTCCCATATGGCCGGGCGGGCTCCTGCCATATCCGGGTTTTCAATCATACGCGCTTTAACCTTGTCTGGGCAACCTGCCAAAACCGCCGCTCGATAGACCTGTGTGTGTGAGGGGTCCCTATCTGGATGTACGCCAGTGGCTTGGGTCCACTCTTCCTTGCACTCGGACAGGAATTTAAACGGACTGGTATCTGGGTCGAATTTGAATAAGATGGTGTGCAGTGCGGTGACTGGTTGGGGCCATTTGAGATCCATAGCATCTCCCACACAGGCTGACACCTGATTGAATGGGGTTTGGTCTGCGGTGTTAGTTATATCAGCGGCTCGTTCAATCTGTTCCAAATCCCACCCCGTGGTCTGTCTGCCCATGAGCTGTCTCCAATCTCCCACCGCGAGCGTCATCCCCTGAGTTAATTGGGCTAGTTTGCGCATCCACTTCCGCCCCCCTTCCTCTGTTGGAGGCATTGCCTCAGCTATGTTTGATGTGTCCTGAAACGCCCATGGTTTGTAGCGCATGCCTCCGCCTGGTGCTGCCATTAAGGGAAATTGCCTCCCAGTATATTGTGCCCCCGATCTCGTATGTCTCGTCATGTCGCCGGGGGTGTGTTCTGTGGGTATGGGTTTTAGGTCAGCCAAGGTAATCGAGCCTGACATTGTAGCGCCGTAAGTAGTCGGTGTCGTGCTCACATCCCCCTCCCTCGCCTGGTTTTCTCCTTCCATCCCCGCCCTCTCAAAAAACCTGTCTCGTGCCTTTCCCTCTGAATAAGTTTTTTCCATTGCCATCAGGTCCTCTCTAATTTGTATTTCCTCCCTACGTCTACGAGCACTGATCTCCGTTAATTCAGCTAAATTTGAAAACGAGCCGCCGATGTCGTGGTTTCTGCGAGCGCGTTTACAGAAGGCATCCTCCGCAGGGCTGTGATGCGAGGGGCCGGCACGGTCCAGTGACCCTGTCCTACGGCCAACGAGTGGTGAGCTGGAACGTACACTTGCTGCCCCCAAACTTTCGGTTCCCGCATCTGCCACTTCCTCCATATCTAACTGACCGCTGTGGACTCTATACACCGGCATTTGATGCGAGTACGGAGGTGGGGCGGTGGCTTTTTTTGGAAGTGAAGGGTACAGTCTAGGGGCGTACGGAGCCGGTGGTAATTCTATGGGGACTGTTTTAACCTCATCTTCGCGACATTTGTTTCCCTCGTAATTATAATTTACGGAAGATATGGCTACACCCAAATTATGACACAGTCGCCTGCCATTCTCCCATTCATCACATTCTTTTTTCCATTTTCCTTTTTTGAAAATACCACTCGGGCATGTTCCGAGTGCTTTCTTTGCTTTTATGGCCGCTGCCTCACTTTCAATCATTATCCGTTTTAAGCACATACGGTCCCCTTCATCCCAGTTATTTAGTATCAAATGTCGTTTCCAGAACTCGTCATACTCGGCACGTACTTGTTTACGTTTATCTTTCTCCGTGCCACTTATTATTTGAGCGACCGCTATGTCATATTGGAAACAAAGGGTTTGACGTTTATCTGACATTTCCTCTAATTTATGTATACCCTTGGTAAAAGAAGAAAGCACGAGATTGATAAAAGTGAGTGATTTAACAATTTGACAACTTGTTAGATTTTGCACTGAAGACAATTATGGTCCTTGGAGGACACCTAGTGGATCTTTTATTTTTATTTTATTTTTTAAAGAACGACAGATCTGTTTAAAATACCGTTCAACTCAACCCGACTCCACACAATTATTACTTTTTCACATCAATTCAATTCTGTAACCCTCTTGTACCGGAGAGGACAAAGAAAAGACACACCACACTCCTCTCTATTTTTATTACACTCAATCTGACTCCACACAAATAGACAGTATTCAGAGATTCTAACCCTTGGAGAGGACTCTAACCTCCCTCTGGACAAAGACAACGAATTTAGGGACTCTAACCCCTGGAGAGGACTCTAACCTCCCCTTGGACAAGACAACGAGTTTAGGGACTCTAACCCCTGGAGAGGACTCTAACCTCCCCTTGGACAAGACAACGAGTTTAGGGACTCTAACCCCTGGAGAGGACTCTAACCTCCCCTTGGACAAGACAACGAGTTTAGGGACTCTAACCCCTGGAGAGGACTCTAACCTCCCCTTGGACAAGACAACGAATTTAGGGACTCTAACCCCTGGAGAGGACTCTAACCTCCCCTTGGACAAGACAACGAATTTAGGGACTCTAACCCCTGGAGAGGACTCTAACCTCCCCTTGGACAAGACAACGAGTTTAGGGACTCTAACCCCTGGAGAGGACTCTAACCTCCCCTTGGACAAGACAACGAATTTAGGGACTCTAACCCCTGGAGAGGACTCTAACCTCCCCTTGGACAAGACAACGAGTTAAGGGACTCTAACCCCTGGAGAGGACTCTAACCTCCCCTTGGACAAGGACAACGAGTTTAGGGACTCTAACCCCTGGAGAGGACTCTAACCTCCCCTTGGACAAGACAACGAATTTAGGGACTCTAACCCCTGGAGAGGACTCTAACCTCCCCTTGGACAAGACAACGAGTTTAGGGACTCTAACCCCTGGAGAGGACTCTAACCTCCCCTTGGACAAGACAACGAGTTTAGGGACTCTAACCCCTGGAGAGGACTCTAACCTCCCCTTGGACAAGACAACGAGTTTAGGGACTCTAACCCCTGGAGAGGACTCTAACCTCCCCTTGGACAAGACAACGAATTTAGGGACTCTAACCCCTGGAGAGGACTCTAACCTCCCCTTGGACAAGACAACGAGTTTAGGGACTCTAACCCCTGGAGAGGACTCTAACCTCCCCTTGGACAAGACAACGAGTTTAGGGACTCTAACCCCTGGAGAGGACTCTAACCTCCCCTTGGACAAGACAACGAATTTAGGGACTCTAACCCCTGGAGAGGACTCTAACCTCCCCTTGGACAAGACAACGAGTTTAGGGACTCTAACCCCTGGAGAGGACTCTAACCTCCCCTTGGACAAGACAACGAGTTTAGGGACTCTAACCCCTGGAGAGGACTCTAACCTCCCCTTGGACAAGACAACGAATTTAGGGACTCTAACCCCTGGAGAGGACTCTAACCTCCCCTTGGACAAGACAAAACACAAAAACGGTTGATTTCCCACCACTGTTGGTTTGACTAGGTACGATGAAACATAGTAATCGTCTAAATTTGGTTCTCAGTTCCGAATAGCAGTACTTTGAATTAACAGGTGTCTGCTTACCTTTTTTTATGTTGAGGCCTCTGACGATTACGTCTGTCTCCTCGCACCGGTGTATGGGTCTCTCCCCCGATCCGTCGGTCGGGCCGGAACCCTCTGGACTCCCTCTTTTCAGCGTCGGGGTCACCAGTTGAAGGATTCAAAATCTTTGTGTCTATTCCAATAAGTAATGATGGTATTCTATGACACAAATCTACTGACCACTACACTACGGAAACTGCCAACACCCGAGAGACAGAAACCCAGTGCACTCACAAACACACAGTAACAAGGAAACAGAACAAGGACACACATTTATAACGTAACATGGGCATTTCGGCTCATGAACTAGTTGATACCCTGCTTCAGCAAGCTAGCAACAAAGGAGATTGTCTAAAGCAACCTTTCCCAATCCTGGACCTCAGGCCTCCCTGCCCTGCATGTTTTTGACCTGATTGGACCCTTGCCAAGCTCTACAGAAGCCAGCGAAACGACCGAACATGTGGCACCAGGGAAGCTAACTTACCGCTTCAAAGAACGACAAACCAACTCCAATGAACTCATGACTGTCGATAATGCATCAAGTATTTACGAGATGATCGCAAGCTGATAAAAGGAACCATGTTTCCGCCCGGTCTTGAAGGATTCAAAATCTTTGTGTCTATTCCAATAAGTAATGATGGTATTCTATGACACAAATCTGTGTTCTAGAAAGAGTGGTCTGGAGTCACAGAGGTCCGATAATCTCAGCTTTAATGCAGCAGTTGGAAATCAACAAGTACAGAGCTCTGGGGCTGTCTACGTTTCCCTACCCGCAACAGAGTTTGGGCTGGTTCACGAAGTCCAACTGGCTATCTTTCCCTGCCCCAGCATATCATATACAATGGAATTGAAAACACAAGTATCAAAAAAGGGTTGAGCTTGTTCTCTCGTGCATCAGGGAGTTGTTCTTGCCTCCGCGTCCCACCTGCTCGGGTGCCGTCTCCACCCGGTTTCAAGGTTGTTTCTGAAAATGAAGAGATAGAGACACAAAGAACAGCCTGCTTCCCACACTCAGTGTGAGACCCAATGTTTAAGCCTGGGCACACTTCTAAGTTCATAACTTTAATAAGCACAATGCATAACTTTAATAAGCACAATATATTCTTTAAGACATGCCTCCTTCATAAATCCTGTTGTTATATTCACTCGTGCACAGTGCCCGTGATGCATTCAGTGATTAAAATGCCACACATATTAATAACTGGGATCATAGTTAGTGTCGTGCCTGATATGCAGCTGGTGATTACAGTTCTAAAATATGTGTTGTAATGTATTATACATTCTTTAGTCTCGAACCGGGGACCTTTCGCGTGTTAGGCGAACGTGATAACCACTACACTACGGAAACTTCTTATAGGCAAACAACAGAAACTCAGTGCACGCACACACACACAAAACGAGGACACACCTTTACAATGTCAAATGGGCATTTTGGCTCATGAACTAGTTGATGTGGTTCATCAACAAGTCAGCAAGCACTGAGATGGTCTAAGGCAGTGGTTCTCAACCCTTGTCCTCAGGCCAGCATGCTTGAGATGTTTTCCTCTTCTGACACACCTGGTTTAAACTAATGAGTCGTTATCAAACTCAGCAAAGACAGATAACGACTCCCTTCATTTGAATCAGGTATGTTGGAAGAGGGAAACATTTCAAACATGCAGGGGCAGGGCAGGTGGGACCAGGATGGCGAACGACTGGTCTAAAGGTCTTAGAAGTAACAAAGGTCCTTGGCCCGTGACATGTCAACTCCAATGAATCATAGGACTTCTTGGGACATTGGGACGACATGGGACACAAGCCACTTTGGAGGGGATCGCAATTGAATGAAAACTGAGGAGAGAAGCGGAAGTTTCCGCCCGGTCTCGAACCGGGGACCTTTCGCGTGTAAAGCGAACGTGATAACCACTACACTACGGAAACTGCCAACACCCGAGAGACAGAAACCCAGTGCACTCACAAACACACAGTAACAAGGACACACATTTATAACGTAACATGGGCATTTCGGCTCATGAACTAGTTGATACCCTGCTTCAGCAAGCTAGCAACAAAGGAGATTGTCTAAAGCAACCTTTCCCAATCCTGGACCTCAGGCCTCCCTGCCCTGCATGTTTTTGACCTGATTGGACCCTTGCCAAGCTCTACAGAAGCCAGCGAAACGACCGAACATGTGGCACCAGGGAAGCTAACTTACCGCTTCAAAGAACGACAAACCAACTCCAATGAACTCATGACTGTCGATAATGCATCAAGTATTTACGAGATGATCGCAAGCTGATAAAAGGAACCATGTTTCCGCCCGGTCTCGAACCGGGGACCTTTCGCGTGTTAGGCGAACGTGATAACCACTACACTACGGAAACTTCTTATAGGCAAACAACAGAAACTCAGTGCACGCACACACACACAAAACGAGGACACACCTTTACAATGTCAAATGGGCATTTTGGCTCATGAACTAGTTGATGTGGTTCATCAACAAGTCAGCAAGCACTGAGATGGTCTAAGGCAGTGGTTCTCAACCCTTGTCCTCAGGCCAGCATGCTTGAGATGTTTTCCTCTTCTGACACACCTGGTTTAAACTAATGAGTCGTTATCAAACTCAGCAAAGACAGATAACGACTCCCTTCATTTGAATCAGGTATGTTGGAAGAGGGAAACATTTCAAACATGCAGGGGCAGGGCAGGTGGGACCAGGATGGCGAACGACTGGTCTAAAGGTCTTAGAAGTAACAAAGGTCCTTGGCCCGTGACATGTCAACTCCAATGAATCATGGGACTTCTTGGGACATTGGGACGACATGGGACACAAGCTACTTTGGAGGGGATCGCAATTGAATGAAAACTGAGGAGAGAAGCGGAAGTTTCCGCCCGGTCTCGAACCGGGGACCTTTCGCGTGTAAAGCGAACGTGATAACCACTACACTACGGAAACTGCCAACACCCGAGAGACAGAAACCCAGTGCACTCACAAACACACAGTAACAAGGACACACATTTATAACGTAACATGGGCATTTCGGCTCATGAACTAGTTGATACCCTGCTTCAGCAAGCTAGCAACAAAGGAGATTGTCTAAAGCAACCTTTCCCAATCCTGGACCTCAGGCCTCCCTGCCCTGCATGTTTTTGACCTGATTGGACCCTTGCCAAGCTCTACAGAAGCCAGCGAAACGACCGAACATGTGGCACCAGGGAAGCTAACTTACCGCTTCAAAGAACGACAAACCAACTCCAATGAACTCATGACTGTCGATAATGCATCAAGTATTTACGAGATGATCGCAAGCTGATAAAAGGAACCATGTTTCCGCCCGGTCTCGAACCGGGGACCTTTCGCGTGTTAGGCGAACGTGATAAACACTACACTACGGAAACTTCTTATAGGCAAAAAACAGACACTCAGTGCACGCACACACACGCACACACAAAACGAGGACACACCTTTACAATGTCAAATGGGCATTTTGGCTCATGAACTAGTTGATGTGGTTCATCAACAAGTCAGCAAGCACTGAGATGGTCTAAGGCAGTGGTTCTCAACCCTTGTCCTCAGGCCAGCATGCTTGAGATGTTTTCCTCTTCTGACACACCTGGTTTAAACTAATGAGTCGTTATCAAACTCAGCAAAGACAGATAACGACTCCCTTCATTTGAATCAGGTATGTTGGAAGAGGGAAACATTTCAAACATGCAGGGGCAGGGCAGGTGGGACCAGGATGGCGAACGACTGGTCTAAAGGTCTTAGAAGTAACAAAGGTCCTTGGCCCGTGACATGTCAACTCCAATGAATCATGGGACTTCTTGGGACGACATGGGACACAAGCTACTTTGGAGGGGATCGCAATTGAATGAAAACTGAGGAGAGAAGCGGAAGTTTCCGCCCGGTCTCGAACCGGGGAACTTTCGCGTGTAAAGCGAACGTGATAACCACTACACTACGGAAACTGCCAACACCCGAGAGACAGAAACCCAGTGCACTCACAAACACACAGTAACAAGGAAACAGAACAAGGACACACATTTATAACGTAACATGGGCATTTCGGCTCATGAACTAGTTGATACCCTGCTTCAGCAAGCTAGCAACAAAGGAGATTGTCTAAAGCAACCTTTCCCAATCCTGGACCTCAGGCCTCCCTGCCCTGCATGTTTTTGACCTGATTGGACCCTTGCCAAGCTCTACAGAAGCCAGCGAAACGACCGAACATGTGGCACCAGGGAAGCTAACTTAAGGTTCAAAGAACGACAAACCAACTCCAATGAACTCATGACTGTCGATAATGCATCAAGTATTTACGAGATGATCGCAAGCTGATAAAAGGAACCATGTTTCCGCCCGGTCTCGAACCGGGGACCTTTCGCGTGTTAGGCGAACGTGATAACCACTACACTACGGAAACTTCTTATAGGCAAACAACAGAAACTCAGTGCACGCACACACAAAACGAGGACACACCTTTACAATGTCAAATGGGCATTTTGGCTCATGAACTAGTTGATGTGGTTCATCAACAAGTCAGCAAGCACTGAGATGGTCTAAGGCAGTGGTTCTCAACCCTTGTCCTCAGGCCAGCATGCTTGAGATGTTTTCCTCTTCTAACACACCTGGTTTAAACTAATGAGTCGTTATCAAACTCAGCAAAGACAGATAACGACTCCCTTCATTTGAATCAGGTATGTTGGAAGAGGGAAACATTTCAAACATGCAGGGGCAGGGCAGGTGGGACCAGGATGGCGAACGACTGGTCTAAAGGTCTTAGAAGTAACAAAGGTCCTTGGCCCGTGACATGTCAACTCCAATGAATCATGGGACTTCTTGGGACATTGGGACGACATGGGACACAAGCTACTTTGGAGGGGATCGCAATTGAATGAAAACTGAGGAGAGAAGCGGAAGTTTCCGCCCGGTCTCGAACCGGGGACCTTTCGCGTGTAAAGCGAACGTGATAACCACTACACTACGGAAACTGCCAACACCCGAGAGACAGAAACCCAGTGCACTCACAAACACACAGTAACAAGGAAACAGAACAAGGACACACATTTATAACGTAACATGGGCATTTCGGCTCATGAACTAGTTGATACCCTGCTTCAGCAAGCTAGCAACAAAGGAGATTGTCTA
Organism: Osmerus mordax; assembly: GCF_038355195.1. Lineage (NCBI taxonomy): Eukaryota > Metazoa > Chordata > Actinopteri > Osmeriformes > Osmeridae > Osmerus > Osmerus mordax. The sequence continues at coordinate 28,655 of NW_027120320.1, forward strand.
AAGCAACCTTTCCCAATCCTGGACCTCAGGCCTCCCTGCCCTGCATGTTTTTGACCTGATTGGACCCTTGCCAAGCTCTACAGAAGCCAGCGAAACGACCGAACATGTGGCACCAGGGAAGCTAACTTACCGCTTCAAAGAACGACAAACCAACTCCAACGAACTCATGACTGTCGATAATGCATCAAGTATTTACGAGATGATCGCAAGCTGATAAAAGGAACCATGTTTCCGCCCGGTCTCGAACCGGGGACCTTTCGCGTGTTAGGCGAACGTGATAACCACTACACTACGGAAACTTCTTATAGGCAAACAACAGAAACTCAGTGCACGCACACACAAAACGAGGACACACCTTTACAATGTCAAATGGGCATTTTGGCTCATGAACTAGTTGATGTGGTTCATCAACAAGTCAGCAAGCACTGAGATGGTCTAAGGCAGTGGTTCTCAACCCTTGTCCTCAGGCCAGCATGCTTGAGATGTTTTCCTCTTCTAACACACCTGGGGGGTATTCGTCGTAGCTCGCTAAGCAGTTTAGCGAGCTAATTTTCAGGCTAAGATAAAAAACGCCCCTCTTTTTGGTTCGTGGAAGCAACTTTCGATAAATCACCATAGTAACATATCAATTAGCACTAACCTGCTCCAGAGCAGGCTAACGTAAGTGTAGCTGGATAAGCTTGCCACACCCCCGGAAAATAACATGGCAGCTCCCTTTTTGAGAGACCCAGTTGACCAAGGAGCTATATTTTAGTTCGATTAGCTTTCCATACCAATAGTGTTCTTCGCGATTGCCAAGATCGTTTATTTCACACGGATGAGTTCTTGTTTGAGCGATATCGATTCAGCCGACAAGAACTCATTTATTTGCAAGACCTTCTACATTGCCGTACATTGCAAATATCACACGCCGCAGCAAGCTTTATGCTTTATTATGAGCTTATGCTGCTGTATGTGAATATGTAACGCTATGTTTTACGAAATGTCTTGTCTTATCTGTTGTGCCTGTGCTTTTTATATGTTTCACTGTGGGAGAGTGGGAAACGTCATATCGATTCCTTTTTATGTCTTGACATGTGAAGAAATTGACAATAAAGCTACTTGAAACTTTAACTGTTCTTCAGACTGCATAGCCTTGAGGTTTTTTGCGTCAGGTAGGCTATAGGCTACATTTTTATACAGTATAGGCGATGCAGAAAACATTGGTAAAGCCGCAGCATGCGTTGCTGTAAGAAAAGTGTACTTGGCGCTTAACCAGCTGATGAATCAATTCATCATATTCCCTGGCCATCTCCCAGTCAATTAAATCAAAGAGGGATTTACACATAGGCCTAAATGCACATGTATAGTAGGCCTACATGATATAAGCGCAGTATATCCTCATAATTGTCTATGAATTCGTATCAATTAGATACTCTTTGGCCTTGTTTTTATCTAGCCTACTTATTCTGAAAGAGTTGAGATCATTATTTTCGCTAGCAAGATCTCATTCGATTATTAATAGTCCATTAAGCCTATACCAGCAGGCACATTTAAAGAAATGTGATCTGATTGATTGGGGTAATGAGAGGGTGTCATGGGAGTCAGGTGGCTGAGCGGTTAGGGAAGCGGGCTTGTAATCAGAAGGTTGCCAGTTCGATTCCCGGCCGTGCCAGATGACGTTATGTCCTTGGGCAAGGCACTTCACCCTACTTGCCTCGGGGAGAATGTCCCTGTACTTACTGTAAGTCGCTCTGGATAAGAGCGTCTGCTAAATGACTAAATGTAATGTAAATGTAAATGTAATGAGGCACTTAAAATGAGCCTATACATTTCCTCAAAACTTTCGCATTTAGCTTATTGGCAATTTTTTGCCAAGCTGCTTGTCTTGCTCTGGCAGCGGTGGCGGTGTTTGACTTAGCCATGATAATGTATGCTTATTGTCTTATAGTGACTCATTATAATAGTTTTGCTCGGATGGCGAGAATAGCCTATCACCGCTCTCTCTTTCGTTTTTTCCGCCATCATTCCGTTAGAAAATCACGGTTTTGGTGATCGACCTTTCCTGCCTTTTGAAGTAGGACGTGCACGTGCAATTTCCCTGATAAGTTTAGCCTGATTGAAATTAACCACATGATTTGGATGCGGATCAGCCGTTGACGAACCGATATTTGCTATTCTCACTCATCTCGCTAATGTTAACGGGCTAAAGGGACAATTGATTAACTTAGCTTCAACCCTTACGACGAACGGGGCCCTGGTTTAAACTAATGAGTCGTTATCAAACTCAGCAAAGACAGATAACGACTCCCTTCATTTGAATCAGGTATGTTGGAAGAGGGAAACATTTCAAACATGCAGGGGCAGGGCAGGGCAGGTGGGACCAGGATGGCGATGGACTGGTCTAAAGGTCTTAGAAGTAACAAAGGTCCTTGGCCCATGACATGCATTGTAATGTTTACGAACGGGATTCTAATCACTGTTGGAAACAACGGAATGGCTTAAAGGCGAATCCGCACAAGTGGCACAAGGGTAGCTGACTTCCCATTTCAAAGAACGACATGTCAACTCCAATGAATCATGGGACTTCTTGGGACATTGGGACGACATGGGACACAAGCTACTTTGGAGGGGATCGCAATTGAATGAAAACTGAGGAGAGAAGCAGAAGTTTCCGCCCGGTCTCGAACCGGGGACCTTTCGCGTGTAAAGCGAACGTGATAACCACTACACTACGGAAACTGCCAACACCCGAGAGACAGAAACCCAGTGCACTCACATACACACAGTAACAAGGAAACAGAACAAGGACACACATTTATAACGTAACATGGGCATTTCGGCTCATGAACTAGTTGATACCCTGCTTCAGCAAGCTAGCAACAAAGGAGATTGTCTAAAGCAACCTTTCCCAATCCTGGACCTCAGGCCTCCCTGCCCTGCATGTTTTTGACCTGATTGGACCCTTGCCAAGCTCTACAGAAGCCAGCGAAACGACCGAACATGTGGCACCAGGGAAGCTAACTTACCGCTTCAAAGAACGACAAACCAACTCCAATGAACTCATGACTGTCGATAATGCATCAAGTATTTACGAGATGATCGCAAGCTGATAAAAGGAACCATGTTTCCGCCCGGTCTCGAACCGGGGACCTTTCGCGTGTTAGGCGAACGTGATAACCACTACACTACGGAAACTTCTTATAGGCAAACAACAGAAACTCAGTGCACGCACACACACGCACACACAAAACGAGGACACACCTTTACAATGTCAAATGGGCATTTTGGCTCATGAACTAGTTGATGTGGTTCATCAACAAGTCAGCAAGCACTGAGATGGTCTAAGGCAGTGGTTCTCAACCCTTGTCCTCAGGCCAGCATGCTTGAGATGTTTTCCTCTTCTGACACACCTGGTTTAAACTAATGAGTCGTTATCAAACTCAGCAAAGACAGATAACGACTCCCTTCATTTGAATCAGGTATGTTGGAAGAGGGAAACATTTCAAACATGCAGGGGCAGGGCAGGTGGGACCAGGATGGCGAACGACTGGTCTAAAGGTCTTAGAAGTAACAAAGGTCCTTGGCCCGTGACATGTCAACTCCAATGAATCATGGGACTTCTTGGGACATTGGGACGACATGGGACACAAGCTACTTTGGAGGGGATCGCAATTGAATGAAAACTGAGGAGAGAAGCGGAAGTTTCCGCCCGGTCTCGAACCGGGGACCTTTCGCGTGTAAAGCGAACGTGATAACCACTACACTACGGAAACTGCCAACACCCGAGAGACAGAAACCCAGTGCACTCACAAACACACAGTAACAAGGAAACAGAACAAGGACACACATTTATAACGTAACATGGGCATTTCGGCTCATGAACTAGTTGATACCCTGCTTCAGCAAGCTAGCAACAAAGGAGATTGTCTAAAGCAACCTTTCCCAATCCTGGACCTCAGGCCTCCCTGCCCTGCATGTTTTTGACCTGATTGGACCCTTGCCAAGCTCTACAGAAGCCAGCGAAACGACCGAACATGTGGCACCAGGGAAGCTAACTTACCGCTTCAAAGAACGACAAACCAACTCCAATGAACTCATGACTGTCGATAATGCATCAAGTATTTACGAGATGATCGCAAGCTGATAAAAGGAACCATGTTTCCGCCCGGTCTCGAACCGGGGACCTTTAGCGTGTTAGGCGAACGTGATAACCACTACACTACGGAAACTTCTTATAGGCAAACAACAGAAACTCAGTGCACGCACACACACGCACACACAAAACGAGGACACAC
>NW_027120321.1:0-5000 GCF_038355195.1 Osmerus mordax
GCCGCTCGCTCCTCCTCCTGCTCCTCCCTCCCTCGCTCGCTCCCTCGCTCGCTCGCTGGGAGGCCTCCTCTCGCTTTTGTCTCCCCTGCTTACTCTTTTCTTTTCTCCTTTCTTTCCTCTTCCCCCCGTTCTGTTGTCACAGCTCTTCAGAGGGTCGGGCGGCCGTTGTCGGGGCGGCCTTTCAGACCTGTGAATCACAGAGAGGGGAGTCATTAGGGGGGTTGATCATACACACCAAAGACTGGGCTGGATAAAACCGGTCAATATTTAGCCTCATCAGGTCTGTCGCCCCGGCATGCGTCAAAATCTCCACTCACATTTCTATGCTAATGACGGCTTCACTATGTGCTGGTTACATATTATCAGACGGCTGTAGGATAAACTGATTATCTTTCTCCCTCCCTCCTTCACACGCACACACACACAGTCCCTTCCTCTCTCTCTCTCTCTCTCTCTCTCTCTCTCTCTCTCCCACACACAATCACCTCACCTTTTCTCCCAAACACACACACACTTTGCTTTGAATTTCCTGGCCCATTACTAAAAGAGAGAGGGAGAAGGTTGGAGAAAGAGAGAGGAAGAAAGAGAGAGAAAGAGACACAGAAAGAGAGATAGAGAGAGAGAGATGGAAAGAGAGACAGACAGAGAGAGAGAGAGAGAGAGAGAGAGAGAGAGAGACAGAGAGAGACAGAGAGAGAGAGAGAGAGAGAGACAGGGAGAGAGAGAGAGAGAGAGAGAGAGAGAGAGAGAGAGAGAGAGAGAGAGAGAGAGAGAAAGCGCGAGAGAGAGAGAGAGAGAGAGAGAGACCATGCAGGAGGAAGGGCTGGGGGGTTGGGAGAGAGGGCCTGGTGGGGCCGGGGGTCACCAGGCAGGCCAGCGGCAGTGCTGGAGCAGAAGAGATGAATGGCTGCCTGCTCTATTGTCTGGGGCCTGGCAGGAGCTGGAGCTTGTTATTCATGCTGGCTCTTTCATGGGGGGAGAGAGAGGCCCCTGAGCTGCAGGAGGTGTGGGGGGGGGGGGGGGGGGGAAGCTTGTGGTTGCCGGCTGTTGCTTTATGGCGAGGTGGGGTGGGGGGGGATGGATAGGGGAGAGTAGATGTGGGGTTAGGAAGAAGGTGAAGGAGGGGGGGGGCGGGTGCACAGAGAGTTGGCTGTGGCTTTAGAAGGAGGTGGTGGTGGGGTGGGGGGGGTGTGTGGAAAAGGGAGTGTAGAGTTGGCAGTGATGGGGGTGTGGATAGGCGGAGAGTAGATTTGGGGTTGGGTGGAAGGTGGAGGAAGGGGGAGGGGGCCAGCTCCTTACAATCCTTCTGGTCCCCCCTGAGGGCCTCAAGCTGGCCCCCATCCCTGCAGGTGGTGTCGGGGTAACTGGAGAGGTGGGGGCAGGGTGCTGATCTGATGCTGTGGCATGGTAGAACGCCCAGGGACATGCTCAGTCCACAGCAAGGGGGGGGGGGGGACATTCTCTCACTCTCAATCTACAGCCCAGAGAGAAGACAAAGTTCTCTCACTCTCAATCTACAGCCCAGAGAGAAGACAAAGTTCTCTCACTCTCAATCTACAGCCCAGAGAGAAGACACAGTTCTCTCACTCTCAATCTACAGCCCAGAGAGAAGACAAAGTTCTCTCACTCTCAATCTACAGCCCAGAGAGAAGACAAAGTTCTCTCACTCTCAATCTACAGCCCAGAGAGAAGACAAAGTTCTCTCACTCTCAATCTACAGCCAGAGAGAAGACAAAGTTCTCTCACTCTCAATCTACAGCCCAGAGAGAAGACAAAGTTCTCTCACTCTCAATCTACAGCCCAGAGAGAAGACAAAGTTCTCTCACTCTCAATCTACAGCCCAGAGAGAAGACAAAGTTCTCTCACTCTCAATCTACAGCCCAGAGAGAGACAAAGTTCTCATACTCTCAATCTACAGCCCAGAGAGAAGACAAAGTTCTCATACTCTCAATCTACAGCCCAGAGAGAAGACAAAGTTCTCTCACTCTCAATTACAGCCCAGAGAGAAGTAAAAGTTCTCATACTCTCAATATACAGCCCAGAGAGAAGACAAAGTTCTCATACTCTCAATCTACAGCCCAGAGAGAAGACAAAGTTCTCATACTCTCAACCCGTATCCCAGGGAAACACCCTGACTCTGCGACGAGGCCTCAGACGACAGCCATCACCACAACAACACCGCCAAAAACCTTCTCATCTGTGGGCCTAATGAGCTGGCAGTTCTGGGCTGGCGAGCCAGTTCCACACACAGCGGGACCCGGAGAAGTCCATGGAAACCTCCGGGCTGACGAGATGAGGAACGCTCCACTCTGACAAGGCTGCTATTGTTAAAGCTGAAGTCAATACCTGCTTCAACACAGAAGGCTGGAAGTGTGGGCTCAGCGTTTGGAACTGGCCACTCTGAGAACTCACTTGAAAACCCAGCGAGCTGTCACCCCTTGTGGGCCCAGCTGGAGCCTGTTAGGAGCGCTCGTTTGGCGAAATACGTAAAGCGCGAACAATGACGGTTCTGTATTGTAATCGTTTGCATTCATGGCCGTACCGTCTCTCGGTTATTAGCATTTACACGTTGTAAAGTATCGACACACTTTGAACTCGTTTTTGTAATGAGATTTAACCTAATGATAAGAGGCCCTTGGACTGGCCACTACAGGAAGATGGAGAGGGAAGAACGAGACAGAGAGACAGATAGATAAAGATAGAGATATATAACAAAAGACAGAGAGAGAGAGAGATAGAGAGAAGAGAGAAAAAGGGAGAGAAAGAAAGAGAGATAGAGAGAGAAAGAGAGAGAGAAAGAGAGAGAGGGAGTAAGGGAGAGAGATAGAGAGCGAGGGAGAGAGACAGAATAGAGATTAGGAGAGGCAGAGTCTCAGACAGATTCCTGGCGACAGGGCATAGCTGCTTCGGGGGCGCCATGGCGACACCTTTGTCCACCCAGCGCCATAAAAGGCTGTGACCATCGGTCAGGATTAGAGTGACTCACTGATAAACACACACACGCACGCACACGCACGCACGCACAGAAACATACACACAATCAAACAAGCCCACACTCAAGCCAACCAATGTTTACAAACCCCATCTCTGGCCTGAAACTGTGATGTTAGATGAGGCAACACTGTGAAAAACCAATCAGGAACAGACGGCCGCAGGCTGCGAGGACCGAGATGTGTGATGATGACAGAGCAAAGTGAGAAAACAAAAGACAGAATCTCCAATCTAGCATCAGCCATGTTGTTACGAGGACTCTCTCAATGTTTTTGTCACACTAAGCGTCAAACAAAACACAGTTTGAATCCCAGGAACTTTATTCGTTCTAGTGGAACAGCATTCAGACGGGGGGGGACATGAGTGTTTTGGAGAGAAGAGATGGGGAGGAGACCACCTGACCCTCAGGTATCTGACAAGAGGGTCTGTGTTCCCCTTGCAGACCCCGCCAGCTCTGCAGCCATCTATAGAAGTCCACATCATTGTATTTACTCTGCACTGAGACTGGGCTAGGGGTGGGGCTGGGGGCCGAGAGGCTAGGGATAGGACTAGGGCTGCAGGGCTGAGGCTGGCATTGAGAATGGGTCTTGGGGGGCTGGGGGATAGGGGGCTGGGGGGATAGAGATAAAAGCCTGTTGCTAGGGCTGTATGATGTCACATGAATTATAGAGCTACTGAGACTGCAGCTCCCAGACAATGACACTGTGCTGCAAATACACTTCCTACCAGGGGGGTAACAGGAAGGTAAAATGAATAGGACTATTCTATTTCAAGAGCTTCTGCTTTGATTTAGCCCTGATGGCTGGCACTAGGCCCACCAGCAGAGCTGGAACTCTAGTCTGTGTGTCGTAAACAGCCGTGTGCCGAGACTGTTGGTGCAGCTCACTTTAGGTCAGTTAAGATCACCACAGACAGATTTATTCTGCGTATAATTACCCCCAGCAGCCAATGAGAGTACTGGGAGCTCTCCTGTAACCAATGAGAGTGGTAAAACTTCTCAGAGCTTCCAATGAGAGTGTTGGAATTCCTTCCAGTAGCAAAACCCTGTCTGAACGGGGTCAGGCAATGTGTGGGTGCCCTTCCAAACCCCCACCCTCCAACCAAAGTCACAGCTGATTGGTCTATTTATGGCGTTGTCATGGAGAGAGGACGAGAGGATCTGGAGTGTTCTAAAACGGTCACATTCTCTGCTGAGCATGACGTCTGGGCAGACTGGCGACACTGCGGGGGAGGCCCCACACCACACACACACACACACACACACTGACTCTCTTTCGCTCACACACACACTGACTCTCTCTCTTTCGCTCACACACACACGCACACACATACCCACACACACTCCCACACAGACTTTGACTCTCTCACATTCTCTTGCTCACACACACACACACATGAACACACACAAAACACTCATCTATGCACACACAAACCTGCAAGCACACACCTGGCAGGTCACCCTGCAAGACTAATGAAGTACCTGTGAGAATGGCGCTACCAGGCCAGCCTGGTTAGCTACAGTGAACCAGGGCCCAGCCACCATATGTGTGCACATAAGGTGGAGAGGAGGAGGATGCACACATGCCAGGAAACATAGTTCCAGCAGCTAGGACCTCTCAACCCTGGAACACGCCGGAAGAATGATGGACGAGGTGAGAGTGAGAGAGAGACAGACAGCAGAAGAGACAGAAAGAGAGAGACTAAGAAAGACAGAGCGAGAGACAGAGAGCGAGACATATATATATATATATATATATATATATATATGAGAGAGATATATATATATTTATATATATATGAGAGAGAGAGATAGAGAGAGCGAGAGACAGAGCGAGAGACAGAGCGAGAGACAGAGCGAGAGACAGATATATAGAAACGGATATAGTGAGAGACAGAGAGAGCGTGGGAGGATAGTCTGTCTGATATAAAAACACAGAACTTTCAAAAACAGATGGAGGAGTCAAACACAGAGAGGATGGATAATAAACAGGAGTGGCAGAATAACAGCG
>NW_027120321.1:10000-30091 GCF_038355195.1 Osmerus mordax
CTCTCTGTCCCTCTCTGTCCCTCTCTGTCCCTCTCTCTCTCTCTCTCTCTCTGTCTCTCTCTCTCTCTCTCTCTCTCTGTCTGTCTCTCTCTCTGTCTCTCTCTCTGTCTCTCTCTCTCTCTCTCTTTACACCTCACAGAGCAGGGAGAGTGTACTGGCGGTGCCAAGGTCACAGCGAAGCACCACCAGGAGTCCAGTGGTGACTGAGGATGATGGGAGTGGATGGGATGGTTCCTCTGATCCTGCCTGATCCTGCATGGCCCTCGCTGTCTCTGGGATGGTCCTCTGATCCTGCCTGATCCTGCCTGGCCGTCGCTGTCTCTGTTAGCTTGTCCTTGTTTCGGACACTAGGGGCCTCCCTCAGGTAGTTTGGGTAAGGCTGGTAACTACTGGGGTTAGTTATGCAGCTGGCGGGAAGGAGAAATGTGTTTTCACGTGAGCGAGAGAAAAGCCAGAACGAGAGAAATCCATAGGAAGCACGGCATGACTTGTTTGTCAACAATAGCAGATTGAACCTATACCCAAAAATGAAACTGTTGCAAAATGAACTGTCTTTGTCTGAGTACAACCTGTCTTTGTGCTGCATCAGAGGCCTTCTATGGACTCCAAACGCTTGTGATGGTTACCAGCATTCCACTACACACAGTGTTAACCGGGAGCAACCAAAAACAAGAGCCGCTACGCCGCCTCTTTAAAATCTAATAATGATACAGCTGCAAGTGTGGGATCCCAGTGTTGTGGTTCCATGATGAGCACTCTGCCCGGCCCTCCACAGAGGTGCCATCCACACGGCACACAGTCAACAGCAGTGTTGATTATGTTTACGCTGCGGATGAGGAGGCACTGCCCTGCTGTTGTTGACGGAGAGAAGTAGTGCTGCCGGACTCTCAGTGTGTGTGTGGGAGGGAGGGGAGGGGAGGGGAGGGGAGGGGAGGGGAGGGGAGGGGAGGGAGGGAGGGAGGGAGGGAGGGAGGGAGGGAGGGAGGGAGGGAGGGAGGGAGGGAGGGAGGGAGGGAGGGAGGGAGGGAGGGAGGGAGGGAGGGAGGGAGGGAGGGAGGGAGGGAGGGAGGGAGGGAGGGGGAAACCAGACTTGGTTGAGCAGTTGTTACGGAGCGCGAGCATCTGACCATCTCACATTCAAGTCACTGATCTGAAGAACTGAAAGAAGGGGGGTAGGGAGGAGCAGGGAGGGAGGAGGAGGGAGGGTGGAGGAGGGATGGAGGGAGGGTGGAGGGAGGGTGGAGGAAGGAGGTGGTGGTGGTGGGGGAGTAAGGAGGGGAGGAAGCATGGAGAGTGAGCTGGGGAGAGATTTAGTGTGCTTGGAGCGAAGGAGGAGGGGGGGAGGGAGAGGAGGGAGGGAGATGAGGAGAAAAAAAAAGAGGAGGAGGAAGAGGAGGAGGAGAGCGAGAGGAGGAGAGCGAGATGAGGAGGGGGAGAGAGAGAGAGGAGGTAGAAGAGGAGAGAGGGAGGTTGTTGCTGGCTAATCTGTAGGCGCAGGAGAGAAAGCAGGCAGAGGGAAGACAATGGTGCTGAACAGTGAAACGGACAGCCTGGGGAGAGATAGCCTTAGCCCTCTGCTCTCTCTCTCGCTCTCTCTCTCTCTCTCTATGCTGTCTCCTCTCTCTCTCCACTCCATTCTCTCTTTTTATATTCTCAGAACCATCCGGAGCTGAAACTCCCACTCATGCATTTAAAATGGCAACATTTAAAGCAAGAAGAAGAAGAAGAACGAGGAGGGGGGGGGGGGAGGGTGCGTGCCGACTCCCTCCCTACACTGTCGTTCGCGAACAGAAGAAAACATCAGAAGGAGACAAAGAATGTAATCTGAGAATCGCCTGGCTTTCATCACTCCATAAATCTCCCCTCTTTCAGACACAAACACACCTGGTTTGTTTAAACGGCTGGAGGCTCGGGGATAGGACGGAGGGTGCGGGGATGGATGGGCGGGGGGGGGGGGGGGGGGTGAGGGAAAGGGGATTGGTGCTAGGGCAGGTGGATGGAAGGGTGGATGGGTGGGTAAGGGGGTGGGGGAATGGGGAGTGGGTGAGAGATGGGTGGGGGGGGAGATGGCTGTAGGGGGTGGGAGGATGGGAGGGTGGATGGGGAGATGGATGGATGGGGGGTAGATGGAGGGATGGTGGGTGTCAATGGGGTCGGAGGGTGAGGGCGGGGCAGGTTATGACGGGCGACAGACCTGCCTTCTCTGATAACTTGGTGTCTCGCTGCTCTGATAACTGAGCACACACACACACACATCACACCACACACTGTCAAGACTCCTCAGAGAAATCTCTCTCCAGACACACACACACACACAAACACACCTCACCTCACACACTCTCAAACTAACCAGAGATCTGAGGTCTCTCTGTGTCGTTAGCATGACCGCTATCATATAGAACACACTGTGGAAATGCTCTTTATACTCGGAACAGAATATCGATACGAACAGTAACACACCCTGCATGAAAACATGCCTGTGTCAGATGTTTAACTAACGCACTGTGCATCCTGTGTGTTCTGGGTTCTGGAGTCCTCTATGTGGGACTGGGTCAGAGTTACCTAGGAGATTAGCCTGGAATTCCCTGCGTGCCCTAAACCTTTCTACTTTGAAACCCTGAGCAATGTAAACAGTAGTAAGCCCCCCTTCCCCCGAGCTAGCCCTAACCCAGGCTATAGGAGTAATGTCTGGAGGTGCTACACTAACACATAGATAGGAGGTCGTTTTCCCGTTTTTGTAATAAATAATGTAGTCATTTAGCATTTATCTAGGGAAACGTACCGTGGGGGTAAGGGGGATTTGAACCTGTGACTTATTGATCTGCCGTCAGACGCTCAGGCCCATCATGCATTGCGCTACAGCTCAGGAGCCTGTTGTCTCTCTATATTTATGAAGACTTAATGCAGAACTGTCTCATAGCATGTGAGGAATACATCTGCTTCTCTATAAACGTCCTGGGACGGTATGTTAAGGTGCAGGTAGTTGTGTGTGGTAACCAGAGATGGGAAGCAAATAGATTTTTATAGTATCAGTACTTTACTTCACTATAAATTTTTTTGACAACTTTTTACTTTCACTCCTTTTTCATCTGTGTCAAACAGGAGTCATGGCCAATGCGTCTATAGTGTCTTTTTGTATTAATGTATCATGATGTGAGGTCCAGTTACCAGCGAGGCACTAAAACAGGTTGTAGTAATGGTTACTTTTTTAGTCTTTTAACCCTTGTGTTATCTTCGGGTCATTCTGACCCATCAGTCATTGTGACCCACCGTCGTATTGCGACAAATTTACCTCATACAAAAACAAAGTGAAGCATTTTCTTTTAACTGTCGGGCTGTCTCAGACCCCCCACATTGGAATGGTTAAAAGAAAATTCTTTTTATTAGTTTTTGTATTGGGTAAAATTGGGTAAACACAACAATGGTTCGTTAAGAACCTTTGGGTCATGTGACCCGAAGGCAGCACGAGGGTTAAACTCCTTCTCCTCCTCTCTCCTCCTCCTCCTACACCTTCTCCTCCTCCTACACCTTCTCCTCCTCTCTCCTCCTACTCCTACTTCTACACCTTCTCCTCCTTCCTCCTCCTACACCTTCTCTTCCTCTTCTCTCCTGCTACACCTTCTCCTCTTCTCTCCTCCTCCTCCTCCTCCTCCTCCTCCTCCTCCTCCTCCTCCTCTCTCCTCCTACACCTTCTCCTCCTTCTACTGTTTTCTTGCTCGTTCATTTTTTTCCTTCTGTTTTATCGCTTATGATGTGCTCAGGGTCAACTGCACTGAGAGAGAGAGAGCCCTGGCATCGCCCCGGCCTCACACACACACACACACACACACGGTCGCATCAACACACACACACACGGGTGCAAAGACACACACACGAACAGACATAAAACACGCACACAGACAAAAAAAAACACATATGCTCACTCACACCTTAACCTTCACCTGGGTTTCAGAGATCCATGACTCATCAATGCTAACAGATACTAGCATGTGTGTGTATGTGTATGTGTGTGTCAGTTGAGTGAGGAGTGGGCCTGAAGGCCTCTCTTGCCTTATTGTCAGCAGCCCTTTCAAGTGAGAAAAATGGTGCATGCTGTGTCAACATTCTCGCCTTGTAAAATGTGAGAAAAATAAAGCCTAAATTTAAAGGCTGTTTGTCAGTGTGACTGCAAGTGTGTGAACTGACGTGTGTGCTTGTGTGTGTTTGCTTGTCTCTGTGTGCATATGTGTGTGTGTGTGTGTGCGCACGTTTGTGTATGTGCTTGTGTGTGTGTGAGAACAGGAGTGCATGTTTTTTGTCCGTGTTTGTGTGTGTGTGTGTGTACAGCAGTGCACATTTGTGTGTGTGTGTTTGCATGTGTATTTGCAGGGCATCTAGAGGATCCATGCCAGAAACAATGTCATCCATTCACATCCCAGCCGAGAGAAGCTGAGGCCAGTGTGAAAACAGCCAGAGTTGTTTAACTGTGAGAAGTAGCACAGCCACGCTCTACGGCCTCCACCGCCCTCCCTCCATCCCTGCCTCCCTCCCTCCCCTCCTCCCTCCACACCTTCCCCCCTCTACCTCCCCCCCCCTCCCTCCACACCTTACCCCCTCGACCTTCCCCCCCTACCTCCACGCCTTCCCCCCTCAACCTCCCCTCACCCTCCCCAGCCTTCCCCCTCGACCTCCCCCCACCCTCCCCAGTCCTCCCCCTCGACCTCACCCCCCCGCCCTCCCTCCACGCCTTCCCCCCTCGACCTCCCCCCGTGCCCTCCATCTTCCTCGCCATCCCTATATACACACACCTATGTCTTTGAACCCAACACGCCAGCTGGAGGCTGGAGCTGTTTGTCCTTACCAAACAGAGTAGAGTCCTCAAGCAATTTCAACATCTACCGGCGAAGGGAACTTCTGGTATTCGCAAATACTTGAGGGTGGATACGATGTAACATTTGTGACTACACTGAGTGAAATGAAAGATGGCCTGCTTTCAAATTCCTTTCATGTCTTTGATCTCTCTATCTGGCCCCTGTGTATTGCCTGTGGAGTTGAGGTACGCCCAGCTAGCTAGCCTAATGGCTACATTTGGCTCCGTGTCGCGGTGGCTAACAACCTAAAACGCGCCATCTAATAAAACTGTCCCGTCTGTGATGGGGGGCTAATGTTCCGTGTCTAATCACGGTAACTCCCCCACTCTCCACGCCTCTCTGGCTTTCATGTTCCCCGACAGGAAGCGCCAGGGCGACCCGCTACGGACGCCGAGTCAAGGGGCGTGAAAACGCTGCACGGAGGGATGTAAGGTCCAGTGGTTCGGCTAACTTCCCTAGCGCTCTTGCCAAACATAAGCCCAGCTCAGGCTGTGTTTGTTTGTGTAGTGTGGCTGTGGAATCTTGGTTTAATTCGTCTCACTGAGAGGAAGCCCACACATCAGCCTCGGAAGATCCAGCGGGGAGGAAAATCAAACGTCAATTACTCGCCACTGATTTTTGCACATTTGAACATTTAAACGTATTGGATTGAACTTAGGCCTACTCTCCCTTTCTCTCAAATTGATCCAGGTCTGGAATAGGGTTAAAACCTCTGGATCCATACCCCAGCATTGAGCAAGACCCTCAAACCTCATGTTTAACTTCATTCTTTGTTCTATACCAGAACACTGAAGACCACCATGGAAAACGAGACAGTAAGCAATCCTCAACTGCCCAATCAGCCTTAACTGTCAGTGGGTTGACGGTCCTTAGAGTATTAATACACCCTCAAGGGTCTCGCAAGGAGCTCAACCTAAGATATTAATGGTGTTGCAATTACTATCCTCCACCAACAGCTTCCCACAGGAGCCCCAGGGATCAATCCCTGTTCCAGCCATGATCTCCTCCACAGTGTTAGTTAAGCGGGAGCTCCAGGGCTGCACTCTGCTGAGGGCAGACTCATCTATAGCCAGAATTATGGTATCAGAGGAGCTAATAATCACAGAGGATTACCCTGAGTCATAAACCACACAATCAATGAGCTGCCAGGACCCGGGAACAGCTACACAAGAGAGCCAGACGCCTCCCCGGGCCTAAACCAACAGCCTTCCGCTTCACCGTCATCTTAGTCTCCCGGGCGTCTATGTCTCAACAAACATCCCATAATGATACGTGAGTCATGGAGGTGAGCGGGAGAGGCGCTATTGCTAGGCTAACTTCAACAACCAACCGTCTTAGATGCCCTTGTTGAGAGAGGGAGAAAGAGAGGGTGGGTGGAGAGGGAGGGAGGGTGTAGAGAGAGGGAGAGAGAGAGAGGGTGGATAGGGAGGGTGGAGAGGGAGGGTGGAGAGGGAGGGAGGGTGTAGAGAGAGGGAGTGAGGAGGGTAAAGAGAGAGTCACCAGTTACCAGGAGAAGCTCTACAGCTTATTTTCCACTCGAGGGGAAAGTTCCAGTGGAGCAGAAGAGTGTAAACTGCATATGTAAACCACACTGTAGAACGCATCTTCCACATAACATGGCACACACGTACAGTAAAATACCACAGAGAATGATTGTAACAACCATCCCCAATCCCCACTGTGGAACACCTCAACACCAGGGCTGTTCTGCACCGATTAAACACTCAGCTCGTCCTCCTTCTCCCTCTCCCTCTGAGAGCCTCCTGCTTCCTGCCCCCTCTCTCCCCCCCTCTCCCTCCCTCCCTCCCCCCAGTCAGGGGAAAAGACAACCCCTGGTTATTTACTCACGGTGGAGTGGAAATCTAGGTTAGGCTGCGGCAGCTAAGGTGTGAACTGCTCCACGGAGCTGTGTTGCAGCACAGCGAGTAGGAGCCTACAGGCGGAGCACAGAGAACTCACACACACACACACACACACACACACACCAAGATAAACAAGCCTTACCTAAGTAGGAGGGGAGGGCAGGGAGAGGAGGGATGGGGGGGTGGAGAGAGGATGGAAGGAAAGGGGAATGAAGTGGGTGGTTGTTTAGAGAGCATGTCTCGCCTCGCTGGTCACCTGAAGAGCCTGGGTCTAACCTAGACGATATGTGATGCCCTGTAGGCTGACCTCTAATGACAGGCTACACATCCTCTCTGGAGATCAGGTCTAGCCAACACACTCATGATGGGCTAGACTACGGCGATGTGGAGAGCTGAACACTGAGGAACTTGAAGGCAATAGATGATCTTCCTTGTGTCGCAATGAGAAACACCGTGAGCCGTCTTCAAACTGATCTGATCTTGTGATGTGTTATTATGGAAGAGTTAGGCTACTGGTGGTAGAATAGATAGATCGTGAAGACATGGTGTTGACATGAGGTGATATAATGCTCACAGCTTCAACACTAGTGACCTTTCATATTAACCTTAGACTGCCAATGTGTTGTTTTGTGTGAAAATTATAAGCAAACAGAAACCTTGGATAAGTTTATCTTTCCAAACTCTGTGAGTGTAACTTGATCTATACAGAAGATTGAGCTAGATAGGCATACCGTAGATATTAGTTGTTCATTTGTCGAAAAATACACTGATTTTGAACACATCACAAGGACGACTTCATTGTAAGTCCGTCCTCCACAACGAGAGAGCTTCTGAGCTCGCTCAATGAAGACATGCTCAACTGAAAGCTTTAAAACGTATCCATGGAGAACGGGGCGTGAGTGGAATATTAAAGAAACCCGTTCACCGTTAACGTTACACGGCCCATTACAAATAATCTATTTTCTTCAGGGAACATAGGCCGCTAGCTTCTGGCTGGAATGCCACTCGGCTACGTTGCGGCACAACATTATAAAGGAGCAGTGATGCAAGTAATCCGATGAATCCTCTCTCATTTCGTTTTGGTACAAAGTCTCCAAGTTGGACCCTCGCGGCCCCAAGGCGTCCGCGCGCAAGGCACTGAAGAAGGCGCGTGAGTGTACGCGAGCACACACATTCCAAAACCCAAAACACGTCAAAGAAATCATGAGTAGCACCTCATTGTGTCAGGACGAAGGGTGAATTCCTAGAGGCAATGACATTTGATCTAATTGCGCTTCAATAAAAGACGATTTATAGTTACAAGTGGGTTGCATGAGGCTAACAAACACATTAATAATATTACTCAAATCCAGCAGGCCCCTTAACTAAACACATCTGTGTTTTAAATATCTAAATTTCTTTTTTGATAGAAACACCCACACACTATTTGAACAAGCTCAAGAAATATTCTAGTCTAATTAGCCTATAAATTAAGCAGAATTTTCATGTTGTTGTTCGACGTGCCTTTTTTTGAACGGTTTTCCCCGCTTATATTTTTATAATGCACCTGTTAGGCAAAGTCAGGAAAGGCCAGCGAGCTACTGGTTTACAGCAGCTGTCAAAGCGAACCAGTGGCTCGTCGGTCCGATGGGTCTGCATCGGTAGCTGGCTACTACAACGAGTGCAATTTCTTTGCCAAAGAGAGCTGCTTGTGAGCTCGGAGCCAAGGTTGAGTCTGAGTCTGCCCCGTCCATACAAGGATATGCCAAGTTTGCTATGCTACCGTAATAGCACGACTCGGATAATTACAAATGGCACACACTCTCCCGGTGCCTTAAATCAAACCCACATAATTTCCCATAAGCAATAGACGTATGAAGCCTAGGTTATATCGCTGACTTTGAGTAAGCAATCCGTTACTCGTTATTTGTATCCGTTTCGAGGAGATTCAAGCTCTCCTTGAATTCTCTCTCTATCCAGAAATGGAACACTTTCACTGACAGAAGCAGCAGACTCGACCAGTAGATCCAAGAAACATTTATGCCACATAGACACAACCACAGATTCACAAGATCGAAAGATGTATGAATAAGAAACTGACCGTTTCAGCTGCTTAAATCCGTAAAGTCTGTCCCTTCAAATCCTCTTCCCTTGAGAGAAAATAGACACCAACGGGCTCGCTGTCGTCCGAAGCGACCCTTCTTTGGACAGCCAAAGGCAGACAACGGTGTCAGGTCGCCGTCTCGTCTCCTCTGGGTCTGGCTCTGATTTGCTGTCTGTCTATGCCTGAAGTTGAAGCGCCCGTCCTCTACCGCTTTGCGTATCGATGTCCTCAAAATACTAAAATAGCAATGGATAACAATCCTTGTGTTTTCTATTATATGAGATTGGAGATCAAGTTAACGGAAAAGAAAAAAGAAAAAGTAAAGGCCACAGAGCCGAGGGAAATCACATAACGGATTCGGTGGCAGATTAACCGAACGGTTTGGAACCCAGACTAAAAACTAATACGAATTACGGCAGCTACACCCATTTAAACAGCGAGCTGTCTGTGCGGACCTCTCCCTTACTCCTAGCTCCACAACAAATGTCTGCCTCAGTCCTTGAAGAACGAATTCCCCTGCTCTACAGAGCGAGGGAGAGGCGGTGTCAGGAATTCTCTGAATCACTCCACCCCCTAGCGCCTCTAGACTCCACCTAGCAATCACTCTCTCTCTCGCTCTCTCTCTCTCTCCCTCTCTCTCATTGATAATATTCTAAGTGGTAAATAAATAGATCAATTGGGTTCACACCTAAGCAGCACAATAACACAGTACTTTAACATTAACACCATATGCACTGCCCACCATGTGGGGTGATATTAATGCTTCACTTGTTTATCGTGGAATGTGACAGACAATAGTGCAGTGCCGATATGCTTATCAATTCTAGGCTACATTACCTCGCAGGTTTAATACATGCAGATCAGTACGTAAAAGCCATAGTGTTTTACAAGCAAGGTTAATGTAGACGAATGATAGGATTCCAAAATAGTCTCATCTGCATCCTCACAAGATTATTTTAATATTAAACTACAGGCAGAGGAGAGAGGGAGGAAAGAGGAGAGAACAAGGGAAAGGGTAAACATTAGTAGGGAAATGGGAAAGAGAGAGAGACATACACAGAGAGAGAGAGACATAGACAGAGAGAGAGAGAGAGAGAGAGAGAGAAAGAGAGAGAGAGAGAGAGAGAGAGAGAAAGAGACATTGACAGAGATAGAGAGATGGGGGAGGGAGAGACAAAGAGACATAGAGACATAGAGACAGAGAGAGAGAGAGAGAGAGAGAGAGAGAGAGAGAGAGAGAGAGAGATAGGGGGGAGAGAGAGAAAGAGACATAGAGACAGAGAGAGAGAGAGAGAGAGAGAGATGGGGAGAGACAGAGAGAGGGAGAGATGGTAAGAGGGAAATCAACAGTAAAGAGAGACCGGAAGAGAGAGAGAGATGGGGAGAGGCAGAGAGAGAGACATTGACAGAGAGAGAGAGAGATGGGGGGAGAGAGAGACAAAGACACATAGAGACAGAGAGAGAGAGATAGGGGGAGAGAGAAAGAGACATATAGACAGAGAGAGAGAGAGAGATGGGGAGAGAGAGAAATGGGGAGAGGCAGAGAGAGAGACATTGACAGAGAGAGAGAGAGAGAGAGAGAGAGAGAGAGAGATGGGGATAGGAAGAGAGAGAGAGACATTGACAGAGAGAGAGAGAGATGGGGCGAGAGAGAGAGAGAAAGAGACAGAGAGAGAGAGAATGGTAGTGAGGAGGGGGGGGGGGGGGTAGTGGAGGAAAACTCTCCACCCAGAGAGCAACAGCAACACTGGTGGTGGTAGCTACATGGAGCCAGGGTCTATCCATCTAAGTGTGTGTAATAGAAAGTGACAGCACCTCCCAGAGTGCATTCCACTTTGCCAGGCCTTAAATCCTATTTGCTTGGTTTTTTTTCCTCTCTTTTTTTCACAGCTCAGGTATTAATGAATGGAAGAGAGAACAATGGAGTCAGGCCCAAAGGATCCCATTGTGCTGGTGAGAAAGCACGAGGGGTTGAAGAGCTACTCCAAACATTACTATTCTGCTGGGAGGGATGGAAAATGTGAGTGAAATCTGTCGCCACCATCATGGCTTATTGAGTGGCAGATGTTCAAAAAAGTGCTGTGAGGAAAACAACAGGTTGTCTTGATGGAAAACGACATTTCAGATTCAACGAAGCCAAGTCAGATGAGCAACACATCCAGGTCATGTGACTGTGAGGCTAAGACATTCACTAAAATAATCAGTGGCACTTACTGTTTCTGTTAGCATCTCACATTTGCATCCCAGGGAAAATGGGATCAGTGCGTTTGTCTGTGTGCACGTGCATGTTTCTGTGTGTGTGTGTGTGTGTGTTTCCGCTACCAAGATAATTAACCCAGTCACTTAGTTTGCCTCTGAAGGACATCTGGGGGAAAGATTCTCCCTCCCCCCCATATTAATATTTCATCTACACTCAATAATCATGAAGCAAAAAACACTGAAAGGAAGGCATGGGAGGGGGGTTTGGAATGAGAGAGGAAAAAGGGGAAAAGGACAAAGAATAGAGAGAGAAAGATAGAGAATAAAGGGAAGGAGGGGGGGGTAAAGAAAGGAAGCATGGGAGAGAGGGGAGAGGGCAAGGGATGATGAGAGAGGGAGAAAAGAAGATGAGAGAGGGAGGAAAGAGAGAAAATGAGAGCATGAAAGAAGATGTAGAGGATGGCATAGGAGGGGGAATTGAGACTGGGAAAGGAGGGGGTTGGTTGAATGAAAAGCAATCTGTGCCAGGAATAATATGATTTCCTTTTTTTTTCTCTCTCTTCTTTCCCTAAGCACTCGTAGGCGATGCTTGGTCAGTTTGTAATGGACTGCTAAATAAATCTGCATGAAAAGTTCATATGTGGGGGCGGAGGCAGAAAGTGTCTGTCACATTGTTGAACTACCATGTAAAACATCTCAGTTGGTTACTCACTTGTTTACTATCATAAACAGGAAGTCGTTCCCACGTGATGCGAGGAGAAGTGACTGGATCATGCTCTTTTATGTTTAATTCACCGTCATTTCTTGGATTAAAGACAGAAAATTTCCATTGAATTGTTTATCTTCCCACAGATTACCATGGAGATCAATTTGTGAATTGTTTTTACATTGTTACTAACAAGATCAAGGCCGTGAGATTACGCTTGTGTTTGTAACAAAAGACAAACATTAAGGAGATTTGTAGCACATTTCACACCTCTCATCCTCCTCTGACACCCTTGTAGAACCTCTTGGGAGATCAGAAACAGGCTGTGCAAGCAGGCCTACTTTGTGCTAATCTGATTTAATGTTCCTCATAATAAGTCTTCAAACACAGACGCCTAATGCAAAGAGGAAACAAGTACCGTATGCAACGTTATGCAGGAGGTAAACTTAGATTTTGCCTAACAAACCGGAGACTGGAAAATGAATATTGAATCTGACAGTCTGTCAAAAGACTTGCTTTGGTTTGTAAAACGGATAACAATCAGGACCCGGTCTGTTTAAAGGGAGGGGGGGGGGGGGTTCTAATTAGCAAATGAAAGACTCCAGAGACCTGGGGAGGTGTATTGACCCGGCCAGCAACAGGCCCTACCCAGGTCATCTGTCGACCCCACACACACATACCACAGCACCTGTTGCTCCACCAGCAGACATCTGCAGACCCAGGGGAAGAAGAGAGAGAGGGAGGGGAGAGCGACGGGGGAAGGGAGGGAAGGGTGGATTGATTGAGGGTGGGCGGATGGGTGGGTGGGCGTGAGGATGGGGGATTCGAGAAGGGATGAAAGGAGGGGAGGGGACGAGGTAAACGGGGGGAGAGAAAAGGAGGGAGGATGGGGATGTTGACAGGGAGGGGAGTGAAAGAGGGTAGGATGGGATTACTAAAAAGGGAGAGGTGGAGAAAGGGGGGTGGGTTAGCATGGGAGGTGGAGAGACGCCTGCCCACCATAATACACACCTCGAGGGCGCTGCAGCAGACTCGGCTGGGTGACTGTCCCCCCTGACGCCTCTCTCTATCTCTGAGGAGGAGTTTGAGGATCAGGGGCCCCCGGGGGCCGGGGAGATGAGGGCCGACCCAGTCCCTGAGGGCCACAGCGGAGGAACATGCCACATCACGTAGATCCTCCTTCAGATCCTCCTTCACCCCCTTGGGGACAACACGGAGGCAGGCTATCAGTGTGAAGGGCTGTCTAGGCCTCCCACAGTGATAAGCACCACACTGGAGACAATTACGGATATCCAGTCATTGAAAGTATTTGAGAGCAGTCCAGATACTTACAGAAACTTAAACTGAACAGACACTTTTTAAATGCAGGGCATAGGATGAGTTCGTACAGTGTTCAGTTAATTCATTTGGAGTGAATACTGTCTCAAACTTAAGCGTGCACTTTCTGACTTCAAAAAGCCAGCCAGGCAGGCAGGCAGGCAGGCAGATAGGCAGGCTGCCAGACAGCCAGGCAAGCAGGCAGTCTGCCAGGAGACTGTTTTCTATCAAGTGTCTTATCAAGCTCCAGATCTCAGTGACAGTCAATAGAAGTGCCGACAACAGAGACAGAGAGCCAGCCTCTCAGAGCTGTCTGGAGAGCTTAGCAGGGCCCGACATCAGGCTGACGCAAAGTTTGGAAAGTATATTATGAGTAACTAAAATGTGAACATCTGGATGATATTCAAAGACTGCTTTCTTCTGGTGTGTCGCACACTCCTTTTGACAGATGCGACGGTTCAAGGTCGAACATGACAACATGTTGCTACACCGGTGAATCTTCCTTACAGGATTGTGACAATGTACGATTCCTGTCAAGTTTGTACAGGTCCTCTCTCAACAAGTGATTTATGTTGTTGTTTTGTTTAGGCCACTCTCAATCTCTGAGTGTGACCCTATCCAATTTGGCTGCAACGTGACCCTGACAACCCTTCACACACCCCTACCTGGGGCCTCACACCCCTACCTGGGGCCTCACACCCCTACCTGGGGCCTCACACCCCTACCTGGGGCCTCACACCCCTACCTGGGGCCTCACACCCCTACCTGGGGCCTCACACCCCTACCTGGGGCCTCACACCCCTACCTGGGGCCTCACACCCCTACCTGGGGCCTCACACCCCTACCTGGGGCCTCACACCCCTACCTGGGGCCTCACACCCCTACCTGGGGCCTCACACCCCTACCTGGGGCCTCACACCCCTACCTGGGGCCTCACACCCCGGTCGGCAGCCCTGGATTTTGGGGCCAAGCCCAGAGGAATGTAAAACCCAAGTCTGGCCAGATTGGAGTGGTATTCAAAAGGGGCAGAGTGGGGGGCTGGGAGGTTAGGGGGGAGGACGGGGGGGGGGGGGGGTGCAGACAAGGGACTGTGGAGGGACAGGGGTATTCTATTATCCTCCTTTTCTTCTTTTCCACTCTTTCTTTCTTTCCCCTGGAGCCTGGGCCAGGTGGATCAATGGAGCAGCCCTGTGTTGGGGAGCAGATCAATGGTGATTACCTAAAGCCCTCTGCTCTTTGTAATTGCAAAGTGAGGAGAGATTGTGTGGGCGCCGGAGGCCCGTGCTGCTGTTAGCTGGACCATTGTTGTCTTAGAGCTGATGACAAGCACCCCACTCAAAGCACACACACACACACACTCACACTAACTCATGCATGTCTGGCACGCACACATCTTGCTCGCTTGCCCGTTCGCGCACACATACACACACGCACTGACACACACAAAGTTTGTATGGCTGTTTTTTGGGGGACTCACAATTCAGTCCCATTCCAAATCCAGTTTTCCCTAACCGTAACCATAACCCTCACCTTACCCCTAGCACCTCACCCCAACCAGAAAACTAGCCCTAACTCTTTATGTCATTCCAAAATGAACTCTGACTCTAACATCGAATCCCCCAAAACACACTACAGTTTGTGAGGACTCAGACAATGTCCTCATATGTAAAATGTGTCCTCAATTTACTATTCTTGAGGGGACTTCTGAATATAATTAATATATTATTATATTATTATATATATAATAGCCAGCACACACACACACAAGCAAACATAAAAACTCTGTGCCAGCTCACCCTGCTCGGTCTGTGTGTATGAGCTTCAGTCCAGCATGCAGGAAACCTCAGCAGGTCGCTTACAGTAAAGCCACTTAACTGCTCAGCCAATCCCTACTTAGCGGCTTGACTGGTCAAGCCAGAGCTCATTTGCATAACGTTTTCTGTTCCAGTAAGCATCCGCAGAACTGAGATGAGCTCTGCTTCTTGTAGTTGAACTGAAATTATTATGTAGACACATTATATTAATGTACCACATGCAAGGACACATGCTTCTGTGACATCCCTGATTTGTAACTTGTTTGTAAACCACGATGATTGGTACAGAAAAGTTTGGATTGTCTGTTTGATTTGAGACAAAGAAATAGAGGGAGAGAGAGAAAGAGAGAGAGAGTGAGACACAGATTAAGTGAGAGAGAGAAACAGAGAGAGAGACATAGAGAGAGAAAGAGAGAGAAAAGGCATGAGAGAATGAAAGAGCAAAAGTGAGAGTGTGTGAGAGAGTGACTACTTACAGTCTTAATGTGGATCCCTAATTAATCCTCTTTTGTTTATAACTGATGGGAGTGGTGTAGTGACACACTCAGCTGGGTGGCCTCTCTGAGGCTGGCAGGGATAGAACCCAGGACTTGACATTGCGTTGACATTTTGACGTTTCATGTGTAAAGCAGGGCTAGATCGTCCTACCTAACCTCCTTCTCCAAACCACCTCTGCTATATTTGAAGGAGGGAGGGAGGGGGAGGGGGAGAGAGAGAGAGAGAGAGAGAGAGAGAGAGAGAGAGAGAGAGAGAGAGAGAGAGAGAGAGAGAGAGAGAGAGAGAGAGAGAGAGAGAGAGAGAGGAGGGAGGGAGGGAGGGAGGGAGGGAGGGAGGGAGGGAGGGAGGGAGGGAGGGAGGGAGGGAGGGAGGGAGGGAGGGAGGGAGGGAGGGAGGGAGGGAGGGAGGGAGGGAGGGAGGGAAAGAGTGACTTCTTCCAAAGTGAAGTTGTCCCCATTCTACCAGTGACACACGGACACTAATCACTAATCAATAACTCTGTGCAGCATCCACAGAACTATTGATGCTGCATTTCAATATGTGTGTGTGTGTGTATGAGAGTGTGTGTGTGTGTGTGGAGGGCCATCAGGGGGATACACACCCAGGCTGCGGTTGTCAGTGTCACGGCCATGGACATCTATATAAATCACACACCAACCATCGATCTACCAATCAGTGTCTCCCATGTTAACACGCGTGTCATTTCTTTATCCCGTGTCATTCTGAGAGGAATGTGACGTGAGTGAGGCTGTGTTGTTAATATGCACAGTTTATCACCGGAACAAGAACACTCGATTGTGTATTCAGTCCCCTGACAGTGTGGTAAAGGTCAGCTAGGAACTGGGCGTGTCATGGGCCCTGTAATGACGGAGTGATGTAAATATTCACTTACATTGGATTTCAGATCCACTACTGTGTCTTTGTGTAGCATGTTGTTTGTGTGTGTGTGGGTGTGTTTGTGGGTGTTCGTTGGCCTGCAGACCTTTTGGGCCTGTGATGAGGATATGTGTGTGTACGTGTGTGTGTGTGTGTCCTGCGGTCATAGCAGCTCTTATTATAATCCAATAGTAGAGAACCCAGGCCAGAAGGTCAACTCATAATTGAGAGTGCTTCAATTCAAACACATAAAAAAGAGAATCTGATTGCTATTGCGATCTCTATCATCATTATTTTCAATTTGAAGACTTGGCCATATGTGTGTGTGTGTGTGTGTGTGTATGAGTGCGTGTAGTTAACGGCTCTGCTAAAACACTAATGAGCAGATTCTCTGTCCAACCTGTTCCAGACCCCATCTGTCATCTCCACGGCAACCCTGTCGAGGCAACTTCCATCTGGGCGGCAGCACCATGAGACCTTGGTCCAGCTCAGATGTAGCAGAGCTGGTTGGGAACCAACACCAGAGAGCCCTTGTCTGAGACACGCCTGGCCTGAGGATTACAAGGTTCGATCCAATGAAACGGACTACCCATAATTCTTTGCGGTTTTGTCAAAGAAAACATGAACCAAACATGAACCAGCTAAACTGTCCACATTAGGATCGGAGGTTTGCTGTGGCCAAACCTTCACTTCAAAACATATTCAGGACATGTTGAAGCCATCATGGGCCCACAGAGGCAGATTTCTTGGTCTAATGATACATGATAAAGAATATGTACGTTAAATCTTTTATAAATAACAAGTCAGGTTTCAGACTCTGAATCTGCAGTCCAGTCTGAACATAACCTGTGTCCTTTACCAGATAGATGCATCCTAACTTGTGTCCCTTACCAGATAGATTGAACCTAACCTGTGTCCTGTTTCCAAACCGCCAGGGGTCATTCTGAAGGCCCTTCCATGCACACTCCCCTGTGGAGAGGACTTCATGTGGTTCTGCATTAGAATCACTAAAGCTTTACAGCTCTCCCAGGGGGGTCATCTCAACATCTGCTTCTCTCCATTATCTTTGCTTTGTTTCCATCTGGCCGCCCCTCTATTGTTGTACACACAGGAAGTGAAGAGTACAGACTCTGGGACAACAGGGACAAGTGAAGAATGCTCCACAGGGAACCCTTATGTCTCCCTGACAGCAAGCAGTCTCCGGATCTTCAGCTGAGGTTGGAACTTCCAGATGGGTGCTTCTGTGGTGTTACCGCAGAAGCACCCAGCTGGAAGTACCGCAGCGTGTTGGGCTGCCTTCAGGTCGTCCCGCCGCACGCATGCCGCACCCACGCTGCACGCACGCCGCACGCACGCTGCACGCGCCCTCCTGAAGCACAGGATCAGCTCCTTCACAAGATGCCGATATAAATGATAAAGCAGACAGACTCTTAGAGAGATGAAAGAAACACAGAGGTCCTCGGGCAGGATTGAGGAGATGAGAGACCCTTGCTTCTGGTCATGTTTGCATATATCGGACGGTGATGCTGTCATGGGTGTATGGATGATGTATGTATGGAGGGGGTTGCTGTGGATGAGTATATGGACAGTGTATGTATGGAGGAGGATGCTGTGGATGATTATATGGATGATGTATGTATGGAGGGGGATGCTGTGGATGAGTATATGGACAGTGTATGCATGGAGGGGGATGCTGTGGATGAGTATATGGACAGTGTATGCATGGAGGGGGATGCTGTGGATGAGTATATGGACAGTGTATGCATGGAGGGGGATGCTGTGGATGAGTATATGGACAGTGTATGCATGGAGGGGGATGCTGTGGATGAGTATATGGACAGTGTATGCATGGAGGGGGATGCTGTGGATGAGTATATGGACAGTGTATGCATGGAGGGGGATGCTGTGGATGAGTATATGGACAGTGTATGTATGGAGGAGGATGCTGTGGATGAGTATATGGATGATGTATGTATGGAGGGGGATGCTGTGGATGAGTATATGGACAGTGTATGCATGGAGGGGGATGCTGTGGATGAGTATATGGACAGTGTATGCATGGAGGGGGATGCTGTGGATGAGTATATGGACAGTGTATGCATGGAGGGGGATGCTGTGGATGAGTATATGGACAGTGTATGCATGGAGGGGGATGCTGTGGATGAGGGCAGGAATAAGGGGCGTGATCCAACACCCTCTGCCAAGGTGAGTCTGGGTTAAACCCTACTCAGCCTGCCTTAGCAGACCTCAGGACAGCACACCAAGTAAGTAGCTGCTTTCTGATAACACAGCCAATACAAACTGTGTGTGTGTGTGTGTTGGGGGGGACTGCACCCTGAGCAGATTAACTGGCCTCCTTCTTCCTGCCTGTTATCTAGAGACACACAGAAGCATGAATGCGCACACACACATACTGTATGTGCTGCTGTGCTAGGTCAGACTCACCCACAGCAGCACATGCCATTCCTCTCAGCATTCCCCCCACGGCCGTCAGGCTAAACTTAGCCCTCAGAGGTCATCTCCAGGAGTGGTTATCACCACCAAGGCGCTGTGGGTCTGGTAAACATGGCCAAACAAGACCTTCCAGTCAGATGTGGACGGGCTCTGACACAGAGACCTTCACTGGGAGACTGATAGTGTATCTGAAGACTATTCTTGCAGGGCCACTGGCTCTATCGGAACAGATAGGACCAGGCTGGTTTAAACTGGCTTGCCAGACTGGTTACATGTCATACAGGACGAATTATAGTTGAATAGTAGGCTGACTGTTTCAGAAGTGTTTCTTGTCGAAGGCCCTTTTTTGGTTTCTGGTATAATATTTCAATGTTCAAATTATGGTACTTTTTTACGGGTGGGGGGCTGGGTGTGGGGCTGAGGGCTGGGTGGGGGCTGAGTGGGGGGCTGAGTGGGGGGCTGGGTGGGGGGCTGGGTGGGGGGCTGGGCGGGGGGCTGGGTGGGGGGCTGGGTGGGGGGCTGGGTGGGCGGCTGGGCGGGGGGCCGGGTGGGGGGCTGGGGGCTGAGATGCAGGTTAGCGCCGGGCTGGCTCCCAGGGAGACTGCGGCTCCAAGGTTAAGAGCGCAGGCAGGAAGGAGAGAGGGGCATTATCAGTCAGCCGCGGAACGCTCACCACAACACTGAGCAGTTCTGCACCAGTAACCTGGGCAAATTGTTAGGATTATTATCCCACAGTGTGTGGGTGTGTGTGAGGGAGGGGATTGTGTGTGTAGGTGTGTTGTATATATTAGCGACTGTATCTCAAAGTGTGTCCATGTCGGTGTGTGTGTCCGTGTGTAGATTAGCGACTGTAACTCAATGTGTGTCTGTGTGTGCGCATTCTGGTGTGTGTGTGTGTGTGGGGTCTCTGTTGTGTGCACAGCAGTGACTGTGCCCTGAAGTTTATCCGTGTGTGCATGCCAGTCTGTGTGTCTGCAGGGTGAGGGGACAGGCGTACTGGTCCGGGCGGGGACTACCTGTCACCCAGATGATCCTGCAGCAGCTGTTCTGAATTAGAGACAAATAAAGAGTCTAATTGTTATTCCCAGGGACCTCCAGCACCAGCTAATTGGTGCACCATTCTACCTGATTGTAATTGATTATCTGGCGCAGCCGTGTTCAGAGCCAGACGATATGGAGCAGAGAGGCTCAGGTGTGCGTTTGTTTGCTTCTGTAAGATGGATGACCTGGAGTCAGGGGCATCACTGAGCCGGGCGGAGCTTAAAGGACAGAAGGGAAGAGAGAAGTGTCACGTATCACCTAGAGAATGAAAAACCTTCATCCCCTCTGCTTGTTTCTCTTCTATTCTTTATCTCTTCTCTTGCTCTTTCTCGATCTCTCTATCCCTTGCCCCGCCCTTATCTATTTTCTATGTTTTCACAAGCCCCACCCA